>NC_073647.1:149224371-149426871 GCF_029407905.1 Bubalus kerabau | reverse complement strand
GTGTGAGTGTGTGTCTCACTATCCTTGTTTAAGTTTCTCTGCTTTAGTGTGTGTGTGTGTGTGTGTATCTCGCTCTCAGGAGTGTGTGTCTCTTCCTGGATGAGGGTGTCTCCCTCAGTGTGTGTGTGCGTCTAGTCTGCCTGTATCTGATTATCTCTGTGTGTGTCTCTCAATATGTGTGTTCCTCAATGTGTTTTTTTTTTGTCTCTAAGTGTGTGTGTGTCTCAGTCTGTGTGTCTCTCTCATTGTGAGGGTGTCTTCTTCTTAGCGTGTGTGTGTCTCTCTCTGTCTCTATGTGTTTGTCTCCTAATGTGTGTGTCTCTCCGTGTACTTTTGTCTCTCTCTCAGTGTCTGTCTCTCTCACCGTTTTTTTGTGTGTCTCTCAGTGTGTGAGTGTGTTCTTGTTCTCCTTGTTTATGTTTCTCTCCCTCAATGTGTGTGTGTGTGTGTGTGTGTGTGTGTGTGTGCCTAGGTGTACATCATCTCATCCAGTGCCACTGGGTTATGATGAGTCTTTTATGAGTGTGGTGCTCAGAGTCCATCATGGTGTGTTGGCTGTTTATTTTTGCCATCACTGAGTTCAGCTCTGCTGTCATCAGGAATATCAGCCAGGTGGTGGTACAGGATAAGATACAGGTCCAGGGACGACTTACAGCCATATTTATTGGAATATGTGGCTATGCTCCTAAGGCATCTATGAGAGAGTAGAGTCAGGGTGGCCAACAAGTCTTGGCACACAATGAGCCAATGCTAAAAGGGACAAGATCAAAGGATAAGCCCAGGTGACTAAACAGAGTGGGACACAGTTGGTCAGGCACGTGAATGACCTGTAATCTTTGTGGCTGGTCTTGGAGGATATTCCAGGTGCTCACCATGATTTCTAGTTTTCTTCTCTTTCAGGATGCATGACAGGATTAGATATATTTTCTCCCCTGCTTCCAAGCTTAATCATGATCGTCCACACTTCTTTAACTGCTGTGATGAACCCTCAGCCTTGGATTGACACCGTGATACCATAAGACAGTGGGACCTCTGTCAGCCTGCATTCCTAAGTGACAATGTGAACAAGAAATGCCCTGACAACTCTCTCTGGGTATAGCACAAGTGGCAAAAGAAACTGTGATTATTGTTGCAGCTTTTGACAGCAGTGATGTTTTCATTGAGTGTTTCAGAGTTTACCAGCTAAGCATTAAAGAATTCATCAGCGGAAACCATGAGACTTGACTCTACTTAAAAAAAAAAAAAAAAAAAAAAAAAAGTGAATAGAGGCTTGAGGAGGATTACAAAGGGAGGTTCGCGTCATTGTACATTTTTTTGTTATCCGTTCTGAAAAAAGTCCTGACTCACATGGTTAAAAACCTTCTCCGGTTCTAAGCCACTGACTCTTCAGGACTGTTTGTTATTGCCCCATATTCGAGCCTCTCCTGACTGATACATTTGCTCAGTGTCATCGTCCTCAAATTTTATTTTCAGTATTTGAAAACATGTCCTGAGCAGAAGACCCTTCAGAATCCCTGCGGTGCTTTAAGTGCAGTGCCTACAACTTCTGTGAGAACAGGAGGTGTGGTCTGATTAGCTGAGAAGACCAGTCAGAGGCGGAGTTAAGTTTCCAAACACTGTATGCAGGCATCCTGCTCCCCTTCTGCTCCCAACACACCAGAGGGGAAGCAGCAGGGAGAAGGAAGGGAGGAAGGAGACAAGGAGCAAATGCTTTATAGGGAAGAGCCAAGATGCGGTGACCAAGTGCACTTACGGGCACACTGCAGTCCGCTGCCTTTATACCCCTGCTTGCACTTGCACTTGAAGGATCCTTGGGGATTGAGGCAATTGGCATGGAGGCTGCACGTGTGGGTATTCGCAGCACATTCATTTATATCTGAAAATGTGAACAGTCGCAAGAATCATCTTGTGGTAACAGCACTTGCTGAAAGACTAACCCCTGAACTTGAGTAACTCCAGGGCCAACCACTCCACCCAGCCAGTGAACCCTATGTGGCCAGGGAACTGAGAAGCGCTGAGGATGCCTGATGCCTTGGCCCAAATCCCGGGCTTTGCTTGCTGCTTGGTATGGTGGGAGGGTGTCTGCAGCTCACCTCCCCCACAGAAACCTCCTCTTCTGCTTATCAATGCTCCTGACATCTCTAAGTTGTTCGGGCTTGATTGCATAACATTGTCGTCGGCCAAACTTACCACTAAATAACAATATCAGAAAGTAAATTCTATAGATGGAAGGGCTTGGGACTCCTTGCCCACAAAGAAGAAGACAGGCTAGGAAGCACTGACATCATCTGAAAAATGTGAACCTTTTGTTCACAGACTGCCAGGAGCAGGGGTTAGGCCGGTCTGAGCTCGTCTGTTGGGTTTAGACTCAGAAAGTTTACTGAATTCCACCCATGTGACAGCTTCCTTGGCCTTCTTTTCCTTCCCGCTTTTTTGCTATACTTCTCGAGGGCTTCCCATGGGCACTTGTGGTGAACAACCCACCTGCCAATGCAGGAGACATGGGTTGGATTTTTGGGTCGGGAAGATCCCTGGAGAAGGAAGTGGCAACCCACTCCAGTATTCTTGCCTGGGGAATATGCACACAAAACAGGCTATTGTTTGCTTGTTTAATTAATTAATTTCTTTATGGTCGTGCCATGTGGCATGTGGGATCCTAGTTACCTGACCAGGAATCGAATCTGTGCCACCCTGCAGGTGAAGTGCAGAGTCTTAACCACAGGACCACCGGGAGGTCCCCTAGGCTATTGTTTTTTCCTCAGCCACAAGGGGGCTCAGGTGCTGATCTTAATCACTTGTTAAATCACAAGGATTTGCTTCCTTTGACAGCTCCCCGTGTGGACTCCCACCCTGTCCTGTGGCATCTCCCTCTAGGTCTCAGGAAACAAGCTCCAACTCTGTGACACAGCCTGGAGTTGGACCCCAGAGATGGTGGGTTCTGGAGCATCTTGGAGGATCCCAGCTCACAAGAAGTGGGGATGTTACAAGCAGGATTAAGATGGCCTTTAGGCTTCAGGGAAGAGCTTTGGAGGCTTCATATGATGTGTTCAAAACCCAGGAATGGATATTTCCCCAACACGATTACACAGGACACGTCCTGGTCAGCTCTGAGCTTAGGGTGGAAAGAAACCCTATTTTCCCTGCTGCTGTCAGCTTTCCGTGTTACGCACACATGTGTGTCACGGGCACGTTATGTAAACAGGAATCTCCAGGGGGCCGAGATGTCTGCAGGACCAGCCCCATTCATGCTCTCTCAAGGGCAATGGGAAGCCGTGCAAGGGCTCCCCAAACACCCCACTTCACTTGCTCATTGGGACTTGGAATTCCTTCCCTAAGGGACAGGATTTCTGATTTCACCCATCTCGGGCCGAGAGCTGAGTGATACCTCAGTCTTATCATAGAGTCATCTTGATGACCCCAGAAAGCGAACATCTTAGGGGACATAGAGCTGGAACCATGGGAGGGTTGAAGGAGGAGCGAGGAAAGAGAACATTGCATCTCCTTCATTCATTTTTCTAAATCCATTCCTGAGGGAGACTTAGGCAAGGGCCACTGAGGTCAAGATTAAGCAGGACTTGTTATGCCTCCTTTTATCAAATATAAATATGCTTCACTGTCCTCATTTTCAGGGCTTTCCAGGTGGTGCTAGTGGTAAAGAAGCCACCTGCCAATGTAGGACACATAAGAGATGCAGGTTGAATCCCTGGGTTGGGAAGACCTTCTGGAGGGGGAAATGGCGACCCATGCCAGTATTTTTGCCTGGAGAATCCCATGGACAGAGGAGCCTGGAGGGCTACGGTCCATAGGGTCACAAAGAGTTGGACACAACTGAAGTAACAGCACTTTTAGCTATACCTGGAAATAGAACCAAAAATATAATCAAAATGAAACCAATCAATTTTTTTTCAAAAAACCCACAAAATCATCTCAAGCTATTTCTCTCCATAATAGAGCTACAGAGACTGCGATTCTTTACGTTAAACTTTGATTAACCTGGCTTCATGTAATTCATGTCATCAGAGTTCCCCAATGACAAAAATTTAGAAAAATATAGCTTTCTTTGTGTTGTTAAGCTGGTCAGTTCAGTAGATGGTTCAACTAATAGACTGAACTGATGTATAAATACCTGTAAGAAAGCCTATAGGTTTCTTACCTACACAGTCGTACCGGCCACTGATATATTTCAGTTCGAATCCAACATGACATTTGCAATAGTAGCTTCCAAATGTGTTCACACATCTTCGATTGTAGGGGCAGAAGGCTTTATCAGAGACACATTCATCGATGTCTAGGATGGAGAACCAGGACACGTCAGACACAACAAGAAAGCACCCTCCCTCCAACACACGCTTGTGCCCGCACCCAGAGCACACAGCACGCACAAACACATGTGGTTTCTTCACTGGAAAACTCTGATTATTCTGCTACCAATGTCCTATCCTCCGGGAAGGGTTCTGGATCCCTGAGGCGCATTCACTGGATTTCTATCACTTTGTACAGCTTATTTTAGAGGTATTATCTTGCTGTAATGGCATTACTTCTATTCACATTTTCTCTCTCATTAGGCCCTGCCTTTTCTGGGGCAGGGAACATACGGTGGCACTTGGTACACAGACACTCCATTTTGCTGAAAGAATTAATATTCTTCCAGCTATGGATATTGCATGGCAAACCTAATACACAAACATTCAAAGCTTGCATTTTACGAAAGAATTATTTCATGAGCAACCGCCTCCAAATCCTGTCATATTGTCCCAAATCAGAAACATGGTATCTAAAGAATGTACTGATACATAAATCATGGGTCAGGTGGAATGAAGCCATGATGCAACTTAGGAGACAAGAGGCTTCCTTCCTTTGCTGCCATGGAAAGTCACATCACCGAGGGGCTGACAGCTATGCTGACCAAACCATTAAGACTCAGACTTTGCCTTAACTTTCAGATGTCAAATCAAGTAAATTTGGAGCCATCATTATTTTGAAACAGTGGTTAAACAAGAAATTTGGTGCTGGCTTAGTGTTCTTTTTGCATTCTTGATATAATTAACGAGTAAGTGTTGGATTGACCAAAATTATTTTTCAGGGATCACTTTCATGTACATCAAGTTTCTCCTCCAATACAAATGGCACTCGACAAATCAAAGAGGTGGGTGAACACTTGGATTCATTTGGTCAAGAATTAGCCTTGACATAAATCTGATTTTACTGAAGAGCACGAAACCCTATGAATTGAATTAAATAATTGCCTCCTCTCAAAGAGCAGAACCAAAATTTTAATTTATGCAGACTTCTATTAAAGTGGTTAACTGATTTAGGATCTATTTGAGTGAGATTTCTAAATGTGGTTTATCAAGTTATGTATCAATACATTTACGGTAAATAAACACCAACCACCTCAACTGAAAAGTATTTCTGTTGTAGTCCAGAAGTTAGAATATTAAGTCATAGTGCTATTTGCTTGCTTCCATCAAAAAAGATTAACAACTCTTTCAACATTCTGTTTGGTTTGACATCCCATAATAATGCTATGTGTTAACTTGGTCATAATATTATCTATCTTTAGTGCAATATAGTTAAGTACACTAAGAGTGTATACAACTTGGTAGTTGAAGTAAAAAGTGCAGGGTAAATATACAAAAATAAAATTACTTGTATCTTTTTCCATTATGGCATCAGGCAACCCAACAAATTATAGAAAAGTGTTTCCTCTAGCACAGCAAAGTGCATCCAGAACATTCATGCTATAAATGTTGTCATGGAAATGGACATAATCTGTTATTTCAGGAACTTTCGATGTCTAGTCAACAAGTAGGTTGTGACGGATGAAAAAGGAGGAATGGAGTAAAGGGAGAAGTCAGGGGAGGAGGTAATTCCATATACTCTACCTTGACAAGCTCTTCCATTGGAGGCCAAGCGGAGGCTCGGAGATGGACACAGACAGCGTGGCCCCTCTTCCATGTCTTTACAGCTGTACTGGCAGTTGGTCATGGCACACGTCCTAGAGTCTGTGAAAAGAGGCACAGGTTAGCCTTTTCCCCAGGAGATGATAAAAAATGCTCACTAAGGAACGATCGCTGACCCCTGAGACATGAAATGTAACACGTGGGATGGCATCAGAGGATAAGCTTCATCATCTGAGTCCCAGATGGAGATCCAAATGGAATCTGTGCAGGGGTGGTGTCTTGTTGGCCCCCTGGTTGATTCTGTTGCCCAGTGCATTGCACCTGACTGTCTTTAGGCAGAGCATGCACCCCTCAGTCACCAAAGACGGCATCTCTCTCTCTTCCTATACAAGATCCTTTACGTCACCTGACTGATCTCTACTACTGGCTGAAATGCAACCTCTGATGGAGATGATTCATTTGAATAAATAGGGTAAAGAAGTGCCAATTCTACCCATCTCTCCATTCATATCTAGCCTCCTTGAGAGTCACTCAAATCATTAAACCTTGTCTTTTAGGTGCGTGTATTAAAACACGCAGCAGATAAGGCTGATCAGCTACCCAAAAGCCATTCCCATTACTGAGGCTGAAAAGCCAGTTACACATCTTTTTCCTAGCTTCCCATGCAGCAACAAGGGAGTGGCCATATGATTCGGTTATAGCCAAAGAGATATTAAGATAAGTCTGCTGGAGTTTCTGGAAAAGATGCTGCTGCATGACAAAACGATGGACACAAAAGAGGCGTTTGTTTCCCGGCATCGCTCCTTTTCCCTTGGTCTTGCCCACCTTTGATGTGTGTGTGATATCTGGAGCTAGGGCAGCCATATTGTGACCACAAGGCCACAAGCATGAGGATGAAATCAATACCCTGAAGATGGCAGAGGCGGAGTCCTTGCTGACCTGTTCTGGAACTGCTTGCCTCCAGCTTTTAAAAGTAAAGATAATTTAGTTTGATTTTTCTGTCACGCATTGCTAAATAGGCTGTGTCTCACGAAAACACATATCCCGAGTAGGGTTCCAGTATATATGGATCAAAAGTGCCTATAACAGGGGAGCACAGTGAATGTCCTCTCTTTATACACCCGCATCTATAACATGCCAGTCAACCAGCTGGACGAAAGAGACTGCAAAGGGCTGGGTAAATAAAATCAGCATCCGTGAGAGACATTCAGGGCCACCTGGCCACTGGAAGCTATAAACAGGGAGGCAGAGGCAACCCTCACATGTATAGTAATAGACAAAGAGGGTACCAGGACAGACACACAGGCCACGGTAACGTAGCAAACACTGACCAATGGTTATATTTCTAGTTTATTCCTTTTCTCTTTAGTTGTCTACTTTCAAAATTAATCTTCAAAATTTACCTCATTTGATTCTTCCATTTAGAGAAAGATATCTTTTTTGGCACTAAAAATGCTTTCGTGGAATGTTTCAGAAACATCCATTAGCATATATCTTTTTAAAAATGTTATGTGATGACTAGAAAACCCTGGACAGTTGTTCCCAAGGGGCTGGGGGGTGAAGGGGGTAGTTCTGGCAAAGTTCTATTTGGTAGTGGTTACATGGATGCTGGCTTTATAAGGATTCATTAAGCTACGTATTTGTTTCTTGGGGGTTTCTGTTTAATGTATAATAAATTTAAAAAAAATACTCAAAAAAATAAAAAAAATAAAAAGACTCTCTGAATGCCTGCTTTATCTCTTAAACATGCTTGCTAATGGAGACTCTAGTGGTGTTGGGGCATTTTGCCACGTGGAGCCAGCAGCTCATGGGTGAGGCTGGGGTTGGGGAAGTGAGCTATGCAGGAGCCCGGAGTTTACAACCAATGGAGGGAGAGCCCAGGATAGGCTAGGAGAGCCCAGGATAGGCTGGGAGAGCCCAGGACAGGCTGGGGACTCAGAGTACCCTGCATCCATGGGAAGCTGGCAGAAGGCACAAGCTGCAGGCTTGTTGGGGGTGGCAGGGCAGATGGATTTGCTTTTCAGCTGCGACATAAAACATGAAAAGCCTTCCTTCTCAATAAATGCACGGATATAGACATTTAGGCCCCACAGGACATGGGTTCTCTTTATCAAAGAAGGGCTTTTCTTTCCAGGAATGTGAACTGGAATGGACTTCCAACAAGAGTCACTAATCTTTGAGCATGGGGCATGAGAAAGGATAGCTGGTGGGAAGAACTGATGTCCTGAGATGGAACTGAGATTTATCACCTTCCTGAAACAATATGCTTACATTTTCAGTATGCTTATTTTTTCATGAAGAATTCTAATTCATCTGTGAATATACAGAGAGACTCAATGTATCTTTCCCCTCAGTTAGTCTTTTTATTTAAAAACAACGAGGCCAGAACAGGCAAATCCACAGAGATAGAATGCAGGGCTGGGGTGGAGGAGAAGATGAGTGGAGAGTGACTGCTAATGGGGACAGGGTTTCCTTTTGGGGTGACGGAGATATTCTGGAGAGTGTGATGGTTTGCACAACATTGTGAATGTATAAATGAAATTAAAAGATGCTTACTCCTTGGAAGGAAAGTTATGACCAACCTAGATAGCATATTCAAAAGCAGAGACATTACTTTGCCAACAAAGGTTCGTCTAGTCAAGGCTATGGTTTTTCTTGTGGTCATGTATGGATGTGAGAGTTGGGCTGTGAAGAAGGTTGAGCGCCGAAGAATTGATGCTTTTGAACTGTGGTGTTGGAGAAGACTCTTGAGAGTCCCTTGGACTGCAAGGAGATCCAACCAGTCCATTCTGAAGGAGCTCAGCCCTGGGATTTCTTTGGAAGGAATGATGCTAAACCTGAAACTCCAGTACTTTGGCCACCTCATGCAAAGAGTTGACTCACTGGAAAAGACTCTGATGCTGGTAGGGATTGGTGGCAAGAGGAGAAAGGGACGACAGAGGATGAGACGGCTGGATGGCATCACTGACTCAATGGACGTGAGTCTGAGTGAACTCCGGGAGTTGGTGATGGACAGGGAGGCCTGGCGTGCTGCGATTCATGGGGTCACAAAGAGTCGGACACGACTGAGCGACTGATCTGATCTGATCTGTGAATGTATAAAATGCCTGAAGTACACTTAAAATTGTCAAAATGGTGAATTGCACAATATACGCATTTTACTACAATTTAAAATAAGTCCTAGAGGGAGGGAACATATATATATATATATATATATATATATATATATATATATATATATGATTCATGTTGATGTTTGGCAGAAATCAATACAATTCTGTAAAGCAATTATCCTTCCATTAAAAAATAAATAAATTGAAAAAAATAAGTGTGCAAAGATGTTTTAGTCTAGGGTGATGTGAGAGTTTTTGGGGTGGGTGTTTCCCCTCCAATAACTTAATTTAACTTTGCACCAAGCATTATATGGCAAAGGTCAAGCCTCTGGATTGACCTAGAGCAGGCCAGCTGTTGAAACTTACTGGAACATGTTGCGTTCGGCAGGAGCATGTGGCTGCTGAGGCAAAAGCACTTGTAGCTACTGTGTGTATTCACACATCTGTGTTGGCACGGTCTGGGTTTGAATCCACACTCCTTCACATCTGCAGGGGGCAGTCAGGAAATGGAGAAAGGTGAACTGAAGGAGGAAACACCCAGATGTGGAACGGGGTTGGCCTCCCTGGATGCCAGCTGTGGAGGTAGGTACAAATGGTGGTGACTCGCCTCTTCTCCGACCATCATTAAAGCGTTGGTGAGAATGTGGACCAAACTGAATCATCTTACACTGCTGAAGGGAGTGCAAATATAGGCACAACCACTCTGGAAAACTGTGTGGCAGCTAGATACAGACACTCGTGAGCCAGCCATTCCACTCCTGGGCAGATGTCCAACAGAAACGTGGGTACATGCCCACCAGACTTCCCTGATGGCTCAGTCAGTAAAGAATCCGCCTGCAATGCAGGAGACCTGGTTTCGATCCCTGGGTCAGGAAGATCTCCTGGAAAAGGAATGGCAGCCCACTCCAGTATTCTTGCCTGGAGAATCCCATGGACAGGGGAGCCTGGCGGGCTATCGCAAAGAGTTGGACATGACCGAGCAACTAAACCACCAAAAAATCTCATGCTAAAATGATCACAGTAGCACTATTCTGAATTGCCTCAAACCAGGAAGAATCCAAATCTCTCCTCTGAAAAGGATGGAAAAATGACTTGTACACTCACACAATAGAACACTGTACAGCAGTGAGGCTGAGCAAACCACAAGTACAAACAACTGTGGATGAAACTCACAAACATGATCCTGACTGGGAGAAGCTGGACACAAATGCACACACTGAAAACCAGGCATGAGTGAAAGAAACGAAACAATCCAGGCACAGTGACTCTGTGGTGTGAGAGACAACCTACAGTCCCTTGTTGGGGGCTGGGGGCAAGTGATGGGGGGGAGCATGAGGGGTTTGCAGGGAGGCTAAGTTTCCATTTCTTGATCTGAATGCCAGCTACATGGGTGTTCTTGAGCATTCATGCAGTTGTACATTGTTGACAGGTGTACAATTTTGTGTTTCCTACTGGAATAAAAAGTTAAAACACACTCTAGATACTGCTGCCTTTAAAGCTCTTCCAGGTAGTCTGTGACAGATGCCAACAGCACAGTCTCCTTTCAATTATTATTTTGAGCGGCCTCATGATGGCCAAATGGCCTTGTCTCACACCTTTCCTGAGCGAGCCCTGATAGGCCGGTATTACTAGTGGTCAGGTCACAGGACAGTATTTAATCCCATATCAAGGTGCTCAGAGGACGCTGATACACAAAAAGATTACAAAAATATGTATATAGATACCACATTTAAAAAATAAGCATAGGAAAAATTGCCTAGGGAAATTCCCTGGCATTCCAGTGGTTAAAACTCAGCATTTTCACAGCTGGGGTCTGCATTCTATCCCTGGTTGGGCAACTAAGATCCTGCAAGCAATGTGGCACAGGCAGGGAAAATAAAACCTTGGGAGACCAGGCTCTACACGTTTATAATGGTTACCTCCTGGGAAGATTGAGAGGGGCTTTCTTCTCTGAGCTTTTCAGGGTTTAAAACATGAAACATTAAGAATGAAGTAGCTTTTATTAAAATAAAAAATGATACATAAGGAAAAAAACTTGTAAAGCCATCATGGGTTTCGTCTTTGGGCACGTGGTGATGTGGGTGCCATATGTCATAACTCTCCCAAGGCAGATATAGAAAGGAGAAAAGAACCAAATTCCATGTAAGGCCAAAATTCAGCACAGTAACAGGCAAAGGCCGTTCTGGAAAATAAGTAAGTGGCTGCTTTCACCTCTGAAAAGAACCTTACATGGAGATTTTTCCAGTACATTAGTTGGACACTTGAACCCCCTTCTCCACTGCCAGTCCCCTGTACACTACCATCTCCTGTATGGATCCTAACTGCTTCAAATGTATGAATCAAATAATGCTGGTTGGACATAACAGGAAAGCCAGGGATATTCCATCACTTGGCGCTAAGTCAGAAGCGTCTCTTGCAAGAAGCATTTTGGGGAAAGACATCAGTTGGGTTGAGATCTGTGGCCATCAGTGGATATACATGGACTTTGATCAGGCGACCCTGGGGCAGGGAGGCTGTGGGGAGAAGCCAGACAGCCCCACATCTGAGCCACTGGACACTCCCTCAAAGTGAATACTTTGCCGGGACTTGAAAAGCAGCATGAAAAAACACCTTCTCCATTCCAACTCTCTTGAGAAGGTATCTTGGTACAGAATCCAAGACATATGGAAAACCAGGTCTTCTGGTGGGAAAAGCTCTGCTAAGGGACATGGTTGAATTATTAATTCTGAGAGCATGGCTCCTGCCGCACTTCCCTCAAGCCTTGTGGACACGGTTCTAAGGAGCCCCTTGGCGGTGCTGGCCCCCGTCCTGGGGTGGGGACAGGAGAGCTAGAGTCTCCTCCCTGAGCCTGCAGGTCTGCCAGCACAGAGAAAGGCTATGTGAACATGTGTCCTTGGCAGTGAGCTGGGGGTGGGGGGGACAGACTGGGGCTGACCCCTGGCTTTCTTTGGAATTCCATTCTCCCTTCTAGAACCCTGGCAGGGCTCTTTCCTGAGGGCAGCTGAACTGGATTTTCTGCTCGTTGCTTACCTGTGTTATAGAACTGGGGAACCCTTTCTTAATTAGCACAGGTTTCTTGGTGCCTGGGCTCCTCCACACTGTGGACATCTGGGGCCAGATCACCCTTAGCAGGGGGCTGCCCTGTGCACTATAGATGTTCAGCTGGGCTCTACCCACCATGTGCCAGTAGTAACCCCTCCAAATGTCTCCAGGCACCGCCAGATAACCTCGGGGGTAAGACTTCCAGATTTATCAAATAAAAATACAAGATGCTCGGGTAAATGTGAATTTCGGAAAAATGACTAATATTTGTTCAGTGTACATATGCCCCATACAATATTTACAACATACATACACTATAAAATTATTTGTTTTTTATGTGAAATTGCATTTGAAAATAAAATTTAAATCTAACTAGGGATATGTATTGTATCTGGCAAGTGTTCCTAAGGGACAAAACTGGCCACCTTAAGAACCACTGTTCTTAATATTTTCAGATAAACAGCCTATGACAAAAGTCATAAATTGCCTTTCAAAATATATAAATTACAATAAAAATATGCATGTCATTCAACCCAACAATTCCATTTTTAGATATTCACTCTATAAAAATACTCAAAGGTGCAAGGATATGCATAGGATAATGACTGATATAGTGCTATTTGTAGTGGCAAAACGTTGAGGACAACTTCTATAATAGTGGTTAAAGTATTTTTACGTAAATGACACAAGCATTTGCTCTAGAGACTAGGAAACAGCCTTAAAAATTATGAGACAGCTCTCTGTGTGCTGACATGCAAAAATGCCCTTGAGAAATATCCATATTTGTAAGTATAACAGAAAAGAAACTGCAGAGATGGAGGTCAAACTCTTAGCTATGGGTGGAGGATGGACTGTGGGTGTTCACATTCACTTTTTAATTTCTATCTTTTTGTTTTGTTGGATTTTCTTAAATAAAATATATGCATTGTTTCCTCAGCTTAAAATAACAATAAACATTATTGTTCAGAGGGAAAATAATGTTTTTCATCTGGCATCCTAACAAAAGCATCAGAAGGACTTTGACGTTTTTCTAGAAGAGATTGATTGAAAAATCTCATTCTGAAACCACTTTCATTTGAAGATCGGAGTTACAAACTACAGAATCCTGAGTGGTATACTGTGTCCCAAACACCACTGCACTGCCTGAGTTGTTTCTAAAAGCCCTGGGGTAGGTCTGTATCACCACCGTGGTCTCTAGTACTGACCTTGGCTGCAGGTTTTCCCGGTGTATCTTGGAAAGCATCTACATTTGTTTGGTCCCACACACTCACCAAACTTGCATCCAGGTTCACACATAGCTGTCGAAAGAAAAGGTATTTTGACAATTAAAGAATAGGGGCCAATAGGTATATGAGAAGATGTTCAACATGGCTAATGATCAGAGAAAGGCAAATCGAAACTACACTGAGGTATCATCTCACACCAGGCGGAATGGCCATCATCAAAAAGTCTACAAATAATAAATGCTGGAAAGAATATATAGGAAAGGGAACCCTCCTACACTGTGGGTGGGAATGTAAATTGGTGCAGCCACTAGAGAGAACAGTATGGAAGTTCCTCAAAAAAGCTAAAATAGAGTTGCAATCCCACTATTGGGCATTTATCTGAACAAAAGTTTAATTTGGAAGGATACATACAGGCACTATCAACAATGGCCAAGACATGGAAATAACCAAAATATCCACTGAAAGGTAAAAGGTGAAAAAGACATGATACACATATACAATGGACTATTACTCAGACATGAAAAAGAATACAATAATACCATTTGTAGCAACATGGATGGACCTAGAGAGATTATCATACTAATTAAAGTAAGTCAGGAAGAGAAAGACAAACACGTTATGATACCACTTACATGTGGAATCTGAAATATGAGACATATAAACTTATCTGCAAAACAGAAATGGACTCACACACATAGACAACAGACTTGTGGTAGCCAGTGGTAAGGGAGGATGAGAGAGGGCAGGACTGGGCGTTTGGGAGTAGCAGCTGCAAGCTAGTATTTATAGGATAATAAACAATAAGGTTCTACCGTAGAGCTCAGGGAACTATATTCAATATTCTGTGATAAACCATAATAGAAAAGATTATTAAAAAGGAATACAATATATATATATATATATATATATATATATATATATATATATATATAACTGAATCACTTTGTTGTGGAGCAGAAATCAACACAACATTGTAAGTCAACTATATTTCAATAAACAAATTAAAAAGAACAGTCAGCCCAGTGAAATGCACACGTGTTGAACTTAGCCGCCTTCTGTGTGGCAGAGAAATCCATGGTGACATACAATACAGAGGGTGATCTGCTTCCTCTCCAGTTTATTTTCACCTTGAAAATCCTGAGTAGTGCTTCACTTCTGAACTACATCACCGGCCCCCATCTCCTCACCCCCTTCACCCCACAAGTACAAGTTGACCATAACTTTGCCTAGCACTGCCACACCTCCAGTGGCATTCAAAGAAAAAAAAAAGCCTCCTACATCACAATTAGCCAGTTTTCTATGTAAACACAAAAGATTTAACGAAAGGAATATGATTTGTGAGCTGGAAGAAACTCCATAGTTATACTGGGCCAAGGTCCTTCTCCCTCTTTCTACTGTTTTGTTTTTTTTTTTTTTTTCTCTCTTCTGCATTATTTCCCAGTTTCTCTTTTGAATGATCAAAATTTTTACATTCTGTGTGTTATCAGCCAAAATGAACAAAGCACAGGTTGGAGGCAGGGAGACACTGCCTCTGGTCCTGAGGATGGGAACCACAAGCATGATGGTGATGGCAATCGTGGTGGTCATAGAGACATGCCAAAGGCAGGATTTGGTTTTCTGTTTTATCTGCTTCTGTATCCAGATATCTGACACACACTAGGAACTCAATAAATATTTGTTGGATGACTGAAGTGGCAGGAGAAACAAGGATGGGATGCGTAACAGATTGGATTAGGCAAGAAAACATAGTCAAAGATGGTGGAAAGTTTGAGTCTGGCTCATAAGGAGGAGACAGAGAGAAAACGCTGTGGATAGGAAGAAAGGAAAATGGGAGAGCCCAAAGACATAAATGGGAATGAGAGAAAAAGCAATGAATGAGAGAGAAACTAGGCAGGTAGGGAATCATGGACTCTCACATTTTCTGGATCTACTAGGAGTCCCAGAAACAGCCAGCAATAAAGACAGCTAAGAAATGGACAGAGAAGAAATAGGAACACCAGGGAAAAAAAAAAAAAACAAAAAAAAAAAACCTGTTCTGGAATAAACACCTTGGGAAGAAGATGTGTCCAAAGCCAGAAGAATCAAAAGAAGGAAAAGGTTGAAACAAACCTGTTGAGCCTGGTGTCCAGAATTTCATTGGTGACCTTTGATAAAAGGTCAGTTCCTTAAGTAGATTTAAATGAAGTCAGGAACTTAAGACAATTTAAAATTCTTCATCATTAGGTTCCTTGTGTTTGTTGTTGACTTCTGCCTGCAGGGTACGTATTCACCTGCAGTCTTCCCTTGGTAACCCCTTCAGTGTGACCAGTTTAGTATTCTGATGCTCTTCTGTGACCCTTATTTGAAGCTCTGTGAATTAGCTGGGATGCTTTGGTGAAGTTAAATGGCTCAACTGGCAATTCATACCCAAGGCAGTTTATCTTCTCCCCAGTGACCTCTTGATGTGCCAGAAAATGAGAAAATGAGAGGGGAGTTGAACTAATATTCTATAACCCTTTTATCTGATTCCATGGTGGAATACCTCTCCCTTTTGCTCACCTAACACTACCTCAAATATCAAAACCACCCAGTTCAACCAACCAGATCCCTGAAACAGCTTTGTTGTTGTTCAGTCACTCAGTTGTGTCCAACTCTTCATGACCCCATGGACCACACACTTCCCTGTCCTTCACCATCTCCCAGAGTTTGCTCAGACTCATGTCCATTGAGTAGGTGATGCCATCCAACCATCTTGTCCTCTGTCATTCCCTTCTGTTTCCCAACATCAGGGTCTTCTCCAATGAGTTGGCTCGTTGCATCAGGTGGCCACAGTGTTAGAGCTTCAGCTTTAGCATCAGTCCTTCCAATGAATTCCCTGGTGGCTCAAACAGTAAAGAGCCTTCCTGCAGTTTGGGAGACCCAGGTTTGATCCTGGGGTCGGGAAGATCCCCTGGAGAAGGAAACGGCAACCCATCCTAGTATTCTTGCCTGGAAAATCCCATGGACGGGGGAGCCTGGCAGGGTACAGTCCATGGGGTCTCAAAGAGTTGGACATGACTGAGTGACTTCACTTCTTCACTTTTCCAGTGAATATTCAGGGTTGATTTCCTTTAGGATTGACTGGTTTTAAACCGCTAAACAAAATGATATAAAATGATATAATTGAGATATTTGGAAAAAGCACATGATGGGGTTGATGTATACCTGCTTCCTTTCCTTTCAGTGAGTCCTGTCGCATTGTCTACTTCTCTACTGACATGACTTCTAGCATGCCATAAGGCCATGAACCTTTACCTAGATTTGAAAAGCTAAGTCATTGGGATGTTGCAAGTTGAATTTGAGCCCTGACTCCATTGCCAATAATATTTCCATCATACCATGCTACCTTGACATAATCTTTCAAGTTTTGCTTTAAGAATGGATAGTTAACATTTTCTTCCTGCTGCCTCCTATGGTACATAAATACAGTTAAGAAATAAGGCCAAGAAAACGCATACTAGCTAACTGATTATGTATGACCCAAATGCTTAGGAATGAAAACTTTAGCCTTATGCCCATTCATACAGCATATGCAGCTAAGAACAAGTCCTAGTTTCTTAATGTACCTCTTGATAAGCTAAAAAAGGACCATAATGAACTTATCTTCTATAACACATCTCTTATGTTTTAAATATTTTATATAATGTCAATTTGTGGCATTAAACTTCTACAGCCAGATCATGAGATCTGACAGATTCCCTCTTTGTAAGGCGAAAGTTGAAAATGTCTAATTCAGAAGCATCATAATTACTTATACATAAGTTAAAGTTTTTAAAGTCTCATTTTTGGATTGTCCTCATTTTCAGAGAGGGAATGAGTTTGGAGAGCAAGTTGTAAGTATAGTTTTATGAGCTATCAACTTATTTCTAGATATGGGGATGTGGAATACCCATAAAGCATGCTGGGGAACTGTGTGTTCTTTCTGGATTGGAAGGTTGTAAGGCATGGGCTAGGGTCAGGTTGAAGACACCAAGTCTAGGGAAAAATGAGAGTTGGGTAAGGTATGGGAATGTGTCCAGGTAATGTGATCTGGCTGCTGGGTCAGAGTGGTAGTCACTGAGAGGACAAACGTTCTGGTTGTAAATGAGTCCCCCAGAGAAGGCTCTGGGTTTATGGGAAATGGCACCCATCAATCACTCAAGGGACAGAGTTGGCGAGAGTTGGGAATGGGTAGGGATGGCAGGATAGTTCCAGGCCATCCCAGTGGAGAAACCAGAGGATAAAAATGATGGCTGTAATGGGAATTATGGGAATTAGGATGGCCAACAATTGGGTTACACTGTCTTCCCTTGGTGGTAGGATTTGGTACTCTGTGACTACATTGTCACAGAATCCCCACAGCATTGAGCCTACAGTGTTAACCCCAGCTACAAAAGGCTGAGAAAAAGAGAAGCTGACAACTTCAAGTCTGTTGGTCTTTGATCCTGTAGTTCCACGGCCACAAATACTTTTGTATGTGTTTGTGATTAGGTCTCCCAGAAGTCAGCAAGGCATCGTGAATATGAGCATAGACTGCCTGGGTTCAGTCGTGGGCCCTTAGACAAGTTATTTGACCTCTTTGTTGTTCAGTTTCCTCAACTGTAAGTTGAGGATGATAGCACCTACATCATTAGTTGTGAGGACTAAATGCGTTAATACTTGTCAAGTATTTGTAACCATGGCTGGCCTACAGTGAATTCTGTCGTTATTGTGTTGTCAGAACTAAAAATAAAACTTCATCTGGGTTAGTTGGTCCATTTGTATCAGCCTGTCTCCCAACTCATTGCTTCTCTGAAAATGAGGACAATCCAAAAATGAGACTTTAAAACTTCAAATAGGGGCATTGTTTAAAATGCAGGTTCTGGGATGTTATACCAGACTTAGTCAAATTTTTAAAGGTGATTCTAGGAATCTGTTTCTATTTCAATATATTTCTAACAAGTCTGCCAGGAAATTCTATTGATCAAAGTCAGATTTGGGAGTTAAATAGGCCATGTCTCTGGTTCACTTTATGTCTAAGGTCATTAGCAAATTATTTTTTGATTCACTTCTTAAGAAAGACCCTCAGTACATGGGACCAAAGCTTGCTTACTTAGTCCAAATCTTATTTCTTTGGTATAAGAAAGACTATAAGCAAACTGAACTTTCTCCCTCATCCTAGTCCAGGTGCAAATATATCACTTATGAATTGTAGAATCTAGTCTCAAGCAACATTTTGGCACGTCAGTTACTGAAATTAACCTGGACTTTGATTTGGATTATAAGTGTTTTTCAGTTCAGTTCAGTCACTCAGTCATGTCCAACTCTTTGCAACCCCATGGGCTGCATCACACCAGGCTTCCCTGTCCATCACCAACTCCTGGAGCTTGCTTAAATTCATGTCCATCGAGTTGGTGATGCCATTCAACCATCTCATCCTCTGTTGTCCCCTTCTCCTCCTGCCTTCAATCTTTCCCAGCATCAGGGTCTTTTCCAGTGAGTCACTTCTTTGCATCAGGTGGCCAAAGATAATATAATAATAAAGGAAATGTAGTTATTCTGTATGTTAGAAGTCTCTAAGCAGATTGCTTTTTGCAGTGTTGTGTTTTCTTTTAGGAATTAGGCAATTGCTAATTTTTCATGGGTACATTTGTGAAAAGTATAGTCATGATAGAAAATCAAATGATAGAGCCTCTACAAAGACTTGGCTAAATGTACCTGCAAGAGAGCAACATTGAAATTTTAGCAATAACGTGGCATGTTCCTAGTTAAAAGAAAAACAAAAACCTGATCTGTTCTTCTATAAATGAGTTCAGTAGAGCAGTAAGATATAAGTAATTTACTTGGAAAGAAAACAGAAAATAATTTGCTTCTCCTGTTACATGAGTATTTGTAGGCCACCTTTATTTAGACAAAGAAAAAGTCCTGATGTATCTATTTTTTTTCCTGATCTTTAATAGATCATGTGCTAGTGGAAATAGAATTACACTGAGCTATTCTTTTTATTGTCTGGTTGCCCTTGTTAGCAGTATCATTTATTTTCAAGGTGACTGGCGCTGGTTAAGGGCTTATTCCATGACCTTGAAGCAAAGCAGAGTTAATTGATGTAGCGAAGGATTTGTTAGCACTTGTAGCTCAACCATGAAACCAGATGGGCAGGGTAACCTAACTGAGAAATTAACTGTATCTTTTCTTGCCTGTGGACTTTTCACACACAGATAAAGGAAGTGTTTTTTCTTCTTCTTCTTTTTAATGTAGGAAGGCAGGTATGGCAAATTCTGTTTTGTCGAACTATAGTCCCACACATGGTCCTCTAGAACCATGCCATAATCCTATCAAGAGGTATAATCAATTTCTCCTCCTCTGAGCCTGAGTAGAATTTTGGATGGGTCGACAGATAGAATGTAGTGGAAGGGACACTGTATGAGTTCTGAGGCTAGGTCATAAGTAGTGTTATGACTGTACCTGGCTCTCTCTCTTCGGGACAGTGATCCTTGAAACCCAGCCACCATGGTGTGACGATGTGTCAGCCACACGAGGAGACCATGTGCTCATTCCCGACTTGGCAGCACCAGCCGGGACCTCTGCGCCAGCAGCCACCAGAAACGTTAGTGTCCTAGCCTCCAGATAATTCCATATCCCAGTCCTCAGCCTTTGAGCAGTCCCAAGTCAAGGGGTTCCAGGCAAAATAAGAGTTGTTATTGCTTAAGATGCAAAGTTTGGGGATAATTTGTTAATCAGGATGACAGCATTCTGGAACCTCAGGGCTTCCTCTCTGGAGGTGTGTAGGTTTTTGCTTCAAGGGACAGAGAAGAGGCCCTTGTTTTGAGAAGTCAGGGAGGACAAGATCAGGGCTCAAAGAGTTGAAGAAGTGAGGCAGCAGTCCAGCCCTGAAGGAGCAAAGTTCCCAGCTGTGTGGGCTTCCCAGGTGGTTAAGTGGTAAAGAATCTGCCTGCCAATACAGGAAACTCAGCTTTGATCCCTGGGTCAGGAAGATCCCTTGGAGGAGGAAATGGCAGCCCACTCCAGTATTCTTGCCTGGGAAGTCCCATGGACAGAGAAGCCTGGCGGGCTACCATCCATGGGGTTGCAAAAGAGTTGGACATGAGTGAGCAACTAAACAACAACAATGTGGATAAGAGCTGGGAATTCTGAGAGCAGTGGATAAGGTGTCCCACTTCCAACTGGGCCTTACGGGAGTGGCAGAACCTCTGACAGAACTGGCAATGTGGGAGCCTGTGGACCAAATACCGAGCTCAGTGATCTTGGAAGTAGTGGTAAAGGCTGTCATGATCTCTTAGGTGTGCGTGTAGGTGTAGTGGGCAGAGGGTGTCAGAAAAGCCAGCTGCCTTCAGATGTGAGAACCAGAGCAAAGAGAAATGGCAGAGATACAACCAAATACTGAAAGATGAATTCTTTTCTGATCCTGAGAAGTGGTAGGGACTCTCAGAATTTCTTTTTCAATATTTATTTATTTGGCTGCACCAGGTCTTAGTTGAGGCATGCAGAACATTTAGTTGCAGCATGTGGGATCTAGTTCCGTGACCAGGGATCAAACCTGGACCCTCTGCATTGAGAGTGTGGAGTCTTAGCCACTGGGCCATCTGGGAAGTCCATCAGAATTTATTCTGATGAAGGCTTTATACATATGTATATAAAAATTATTAGTTATTTGTTATAAAGTCATTTGTCAACTGGCAAATTTGCAGGTTAATCCTTTTCTTGCAATTTGAAAGAATGGATTATCATATACCAAATATTTTTATATATTTGATTTTGCTATTTTCACTCCATTAATTTATCTGTAACCACTAAAATGACTCCATTTTAGTAATTATGTACTTATATTTTTTTTTCCTGAAAGTCTCTTGACTCTCTCATGAGTGTATTCCTCCAGACAGGCTCTCAAATCAGTTGGAGAGATTATCCTTGCAAACTCTGATTGTGATGGTCTTCTATGCAAATAGTTAAGAATGGCAGATTGAACACATAGGTACTTTCATGGCTCTTCTTCCCAGAATCCCACTAAATGAGAGGAAAGGAATGTTAAAAAGAAGATACGAATAGACAAGGACAAAGAATGAGGAGACAATAGCGACAAAATCTTAGAGGCCAGTAGGAAGGTAGATGGGAGTTAAATGACTTCCCAGACATGAGAAAGCTGAATCCTGAGCTGGAAGTTGGGAAAAGAGAGAAATGACCTAATGTCCACTGCAGAATCTTCCAAAGGAGCATTATTTGGCAGGTGGAAGAACTGGTTGAAAGACTGTTTAAGAATTTAGCCCCTCATATCTCCATTCCAAATTTTGGCAGCTGAGCAAACATCCCTCTCCTGTTCTGGCCAGAGACTTGAGGCTTATTCTGTAAAGGAGATAAACAGATGATCTTTGAATGAGACAATGTGAGGCACATGCTAAAACAGACCAAGTAGAAAGCATGGGGATTAAGATAAACCTTATATATGAGACTTGAGATCTCCAGCCTTCTCCCCTCCCATGGCTCAAGGGTTTTGGCAGCCAGACATGTACTTTCAGTGCAGGAGGTCAGAAGTTTCTTCTCTGGAAATCTAAGTTGCAAAAGAAGTGAACAGAAGATACTCAACTCAGAGATCTTCCAAATATCACCATAGAGACAAAAGCACCATTGACAACCATTGTCCCCAAGAGCTCCCAGTTATCTTTTTAGTGCCTCGTCCTTAAATATGACCACATAGTCAAGGACTGCCAGTTACTTTAGTTACTTTTTAAAAAATAACTTGAAATACCAATAACAATGGAAAGAAAATATGCAAAATGACTTTTATTAATATCTTCAGAGAAGATATAACTCTATGAAGCAAGAAGTGGATACTATAAAAAATTTAGTGAACAGAAAATCTTAGACATTAAAAATATGGTAACACACACTGTTAGAAGACAAAATCAAGGGAACTGTCCAGAAAACAGGATAGAAAATACAGAAGAAAATAAGACAAAAATTTTAAAAAGATAGAGATCCATATAGGGTGTTCTAGAATAATTGCTGTTCTATGACTTGAGGACAGATATCAGAGAAAAAGAAATCATCAATAAAATAATTCAAAAAATTCCCCCAGAATTAGAGAACTTGAATGTTCCAGTTGAAAGGGATGTCTAAATGTACAGAACAAAGGATGAAGCAGACCAAATCCAAGGCACATTATCAACAAGTTTCAGAAACCCAGGGACAGAAAATAGATTCTACAAATTCTCAGGAAGGAAACAAATTTTTATACTAAGTATTAAGTATTTGAAGACATTAGAGTTACTACTAGCAACAGTAGAAGCAAAAAAGCAGGGTAGTAACACACCGTGAAAATTCTGAGGAAAAGCAACTTCAAACTGAAAATTCCACTGCCAGTGTCTGCAAAACAGAACTTAGCTTCCCAAGCAATCCTTTTCAGGAAGCTATTTGAGACATGCTTCTGCAAAATTAGGGAGTTAATCAAGAAAGAAGTCAAAGGGCCCAGGAAACAGGGACTCCAACCCAAGAGAAAGTCTAAGGAAATTCCCATGATAGTAATGAAACAGGTTCTTGGATGGCTTCCAGTTACTAGGTGTAGTAGTAGACAGAATTCTAAGACACCTCCTGTCCAGGATTTCCAATCCCTGATAGACATGCTCTGAATAGTCCCCTCCCTTGTATCTAGGTATGACCTGTGACCCTAATGTCACTTTCATGATTAAGTTTTACGGTGAAGGTGAAGAGATTTTGCAGATGTAATTAAAGCCCCTAATCAGTTGATTTGAAGCTCCTCAAAATGGAGGTTATTTTTGGTGGGACTGACTTGATCAGGTGAGCCCATTCGGAGGGTACAGAGATCCTAAAGTGAAGAAGTCAGATTTGAGGTAGCAGATTGACTCTGCTGTTGGCTTTAGAGAAGCAGACAGCCATTTTATGGAGAGGATCACATGTTAGGGATTGGTGGGTGGTCTGTAGAAACCGAGGGTCTGTTTTATAACCTTAAGGAAATGAATTCTGCCAAGAGCCACATGAGCTTGGATGAGAACTCTGCCTCCGATGAGAATGCATCCCTGACCACCATCTTGATTTCAGCCCCCTAAGACTGAATAGAGAATCAGTTATGCCACGCCTGGACCCCTGACCTAGAAAAATGTTGTGGTAATGAATGAGTATTGTTTTAAGCTAGTAAACTTATGTCAGTAGATAAATAATGAGGGTAGAGTTAGAAGTGGATCCAGATTGGAGCAGCTCAGAACAATCTGGAGGGATTTAGCCAGAGGCGTCAGTATGCCCTAATGTCTGGAAAGGTGTACACAGCTTGAGGATAATTAGGTGTGCTGATATTAAGTACATACAGAACTAAGCAGTCAACCACAAGACCATTAATAACTTTAAGAAAAACAAAACGTTGCATGGGAAAGCAGTCATAGTATATAACATGACTCAGTTATAAATAGGATTTACAGAGACATAATAATCTAAAAAGCACATGACAGTCTAAGCAAAATCACAGGATGAATACTGTTGAGGAGGAAAAAGTTTTCCTCCATCCTCTTTGGGTCCCTGGCTGGGTCTGAAAATTGGACAAAAACAGGTTGACAGGAGAACAGCATACACATTTATTTAGCATGAGTTTTATATGACACAAGAGCCTTCATAAGGAAATGACCCAAAGAAATGATTGAATGGTGAGTGTTTTTGTGTCAGGTTTGATGAAGAGTAGACAGTTGTGGAAAGATATGGGAGGACAAAGGGTATGAAATTGGTGTAGTGAAAGGAGGGAAACTGAGCAAGACATTGATTCAGATTCCTGTCTTGGTCCCTTCGACTTTGGAGATAGGGATGCTCTTTTAAGTGGCACTAGGGGTCAAGAACCCGCCTGCCAGTGCAGGAGATGCAGGAGATCTGGATGGATCCCTGAGTCGGGAAGATCCCCTGGAGAAGGAAATGCAAACCCACTCTGGGATTCTTGCCTGGAGAAACCCATGGACAGAGGAGCCTGGCAGGCTACAGTCTATGGGGTCACAAAGAGTTGGATACGACTGAGTGACTAAGCACACTTGCACGCATGCGTACGGAGGTTACGTCTCACAGCAGGGTTTTCTGACCTGCTTCAGGGCAAGGTCACAAAATTCTTCGCACATTTGCCTTTCCTCAAATCCCTTCAGCTGGAAAATGCACTGTGATAAGGTGCCATGTTTGGGGGTAGCGTGTCCTGAGCCCTCTGAGTACTTTGAAGGGTTGGAGATGGGAGCTGTCTGGGGGTGGGAAGAGGTGGGTGGAGGAGAGGCAGGAACCAAAACCTTTGTCTTCCATAATAGATAATGACTAGAGTGAAAATATTCAGAAGTAGCAATACATGTGTCTATAGGAAGGAGAAAATTGGAGTTGAGAGACTTTTCAGTGAATCGGAGACCTTGTTAAAAACTGGTGGAGGTACCTGACTCTTTATGTGATTGTACAGATGGGACAAAAATGAAAGTGAATCTGAAAGAATTGAAAGTTCAGTAGATGAATTTTAAGGTACCCAAGATTGGTTCTTGAGATGACATTTTCATATAATTGCACTTTCAAATTCCTCTCCCTTATGGGTTGTTGATAAATGAACAAGATTATAAGTAGTGAAATTCAACTAGCCTCTTCGATGTGTAAACAGATACCACAAAATAAAAGGATTTCTTTTTCTCCCAATTACATGCAGTGCCCTTGAAAAATGAACTTCAGCAAGCTAACCTGACAAAATAAACAAGAGCTGCCACCTCTCAATTTTTAGCCCATCATAGAGTGAAGGGGGTTGTATCTGTTTACCCATTTGTTCCTGAGAGTAGTTAAAATACTTGTGATATATTAACAAGCTCTGGTGAAAGATAGAACACTTCTTCAATGTCTGCCTTTTCGACAATCAGCTTCTTGTTTGAAATAGCAGGAACTCTAAATTCATTTCTTTTCACTTTGTACTCTCCAATGGACATGAATTTGAGCAAACTCTGGGAGATAATGGAAGACAAGGAAGCCTGATGTGCTGCAGTCCTTGGGGTCACAAAGAGTCAGACACAACTTAGCAACTGAACAACAGCAGTAACTATCCAGGAGCTGTGATTCAGCTAGATCAGGAAGGCCATGTGTTGTGGTTGTTCCTATGTTTTCTAGTGAATAGTATTGACTGGCTGTGCATCAGCAGTTTATACCTTTTACTGTTATACACAGTTTCTGTGCAAATTTCTAAACTCTGTTACACAGCTATTGCTGTTTTCATCTGAAGGATATAGTGATAGTATGTAGGATTCTTGACCGGCTTAAATGAGGTAAGGGTGTGAAGGACTTGTTAGCACAGTGACTCACACAAAGTAAGCTTCACTGGTGGCTCAGACAGTAAAAGATTTGCTTGCAATGAGGGAGACCCGGGTTCAATCCCTGGGTTGGGAATATCCCCTAGAGAAAGGAATGGCAACCCAATCCAGTATTCTTGCCTGGAGAATTCCATGGACAGAGGAGCCTGGCAGCCTACAGTCCATGGGTTACAAAGAGTCAGACATGGCTGAGTGACTTTCACTTTCACTTTTCACATAAAGTGAAGGTGAGAAATCAATAAGTGTTAGCTGTTGTTATCATTGTCTTTCAGGGGAACAGAATAGTTAGTGATAAGCATTTGTATTTGTGTTAAATAAGTTTAAGAATGAAATTCTAACTCTAATCCAATAGAGGCTTTTCAGTTCTGTAGACGGAAGTTTTCGCACCCACTCCAGGAGATAAACAGTGAATAGATCCATTTCTACCCTCTTTCTGAAACTAAATTAAACCTACAAGGCATGGTAATTCACATGTTATGGGAAAACTTGAAGGAACTTTTGGGCCAACTCAATACATTCATGAAAGATGGAACTTTGCAGACTTAGAATTTAGTAACAAATTTTGTTTAAAATCCTCATGTTCTTCAGGAAGCTGATAAGGAAATTATGTTTAGATATCACTGATTTCTAATTCTTAGCTGATATAAAATAATTATTTTATCTCATCTAGAAAACCACAGCACTCACTATCTGAGACCACTATTTGCATATGGAAAGCAAGAAGAAAGTGCTAAAGATTTATCCTTGTGAAAAATGTGACTCTTTAGTTATTAAATAAGGCTTTGTTCAGGAAAAGAGAGAGCAAACATGGATACGAATGAGTTTCCAAGTTCAGCTTTTCTCATCAATTTTACGCATTTATTTCTTGCTCAAAAACAAAATTTAAAGCACAGATACAAGGGGTTTCATATTTCTGAAAAAAATTAAAAAAAATAAAAATTCACTTCAGCAGAATGGTCATTTCTCAGGAAAGATTCCTAATATGAATGTAAAGAGTAAGAACCTACAAAGACATATTAATTTTTGTTCTGATGTATTACTGTTGTTCCATTGCAATCCCATAAAGACACATGAATTAAGAACTTTTGAGTTAGGGACTGCTAAGTTGAAGATGTCTCTTGAATAGTTTCTTCCTTTAATAAGCCCATGGAGCCTAAATGCAAATATTGCTACCACAATATCTATGTGCACAGTTCAGTTTTTAGAACAGTTGTCAGGAAATTCCAAAAGTTCTCCAGCCCAATTATGTGGGAGTTGTGGCCTGAATGTAATTTTTCTACTCCTCTCTCCCTTGTAAGCTTATACTTTCAGTGCAGTTCTGCTCATGTGGTAAAAACTGTGTCATAATTTACCCAGACTATATAATATGTCCAAATTCTCATTGTTCCTAAGATCCTTAACTAGGCATTTCCTGACTTTTGATTCTTCACCCTTTAAACACTTTTGCATTACTGCATTCCATACAGAATATCAGCTTGAGAGAATAGGACGTAGGAGGATAAGTAGATTTATAAACACATGGCGTCCACAAAAAACAGTTCAGTAAGACCATGTTTGCTGTTAGAATAAATACGCTTTGTGGGGCAGTCACCTGGTCCTTCTAAGCATAATGAGAGGAAGAGAAAGACATCGTTATTTTGTATTTTGTACAAAAGCTAGACTAGACTTGCCTCATTTATCATCAGATCAGATCAGTCGCTCAGTCGTGTCTGACTCTTTGCGACCCCATGAATCGCAGCATGCCAGGCCTCCCTGTCCATCACCAACTCCTGGAGTTCACTGAGACTCACGTCCATCGAGTCAGTGATGCCATCCAGCCATCTCATCCTCTGTCTTCCCCTTCTCCTCCTGCCCCCAATCCCTCCCAGCATCAGAGTCTTTTCCAATGAGTCAACACTTCGCATGAGGTGGCCAAAGTACTGGAGTTTCAGCTTTAGCATCATTCCTTCCAAAGAAATCCCAGGGCTGATCTCCTTCAGAATGGACTGGTTGGGTCTCCTTGCAGTCCAAGGGACTCTCAAGAGTCTTCTCCAACATCACAGTTCAAAAGCATCAATTCTTCCGTGCTCAGCCTTCTTCACAGTTCAAATCTCACATCATACATGACCACAGGGAAAACCATAGCCTTGCCTAGACAAACCTTTGTTGGCAAAGTAATGTCTCTGCTTTTGAATATGCTATCTAGGTTGGTCATAGCTTTCCTTCCAAGGAGTAAGCGTCTTTTAATTTAATGGCTGCAGTCACCATCTGTAGTGATTTTGGAGCCCAGAAAAATAAAGTCTGACACTGTTTCCCCATCTGTTTCCCATGAAGTGGTGGGACCGGATGCCATGATCTTCGTTTTCTGAATGTTGAGCTTTAAGCCAAATTGGTTTGAACAACTCCCACTTCTGAGTGGTCAACATGAAACCCAAAGTTTTTAGAACTTAGAAAAAAATTTAAACAAGATAAGAAAGTTTTATTTGGAGAGTCAAACCATTAATTAATGGGAATCTTGAAGGGGATTGGCAATGAAGAGAGATCAGAGCTGTCCACAAACCACAGTTGAAATAAAGTAGTTCTGATGTGATGCAAAGGTAAACTGATGTTATCATAATTAGTTCGTATCAAACATGAGTTTGAGCAGACTCCAGCAGATAGTGAAGGACAAGGAAGCCTGTTACCCAGCCTGGCATGGTTAGCAGGTTCCCACTCTCTTGGGTGATCCCAGACTCCCAGTTTTGTTCCATGAGACTTAGGAGACTGTCAGAAGTTCTGCTCAATTTCTCAGCTCCTCATTCCCTTCTCGTGGACTTGACAAATGTTCCAAAGGGAGAAAGAGCACCCAAAAGGCAAGACGACCACTTTGCGACTCTCTCTCTAGTTCTTGGTTTTAAAATGGTTTTCTCCCTGGTTAGCTGCTGAATGCCATAAATCAGCTGTTTCAAATACTCTCACCACTACGATTCAACATAGTTTTGGAAGTTTTAGCCACAGCAATCAGAAAAGAAAAAGAAATAAAAGAAATCCAGATGGGAAAAGAAGTAAAACTCTCACTGTTTGCAGATGACATAATCTTCTACATAGAAAACCTTAAAGACACCACCAGAAAATTACTAGAGCTAATCAATGAATATAGTAAAGTTGCAGGATATATAATTAGCATGCAGAAATCCCTTGCATTCCTATACACTAACAATGAGAAAACAGAAATTAAGGAAACAATTCCATTCACCATTGCAATAAAAAGAATAAAATACTTAGGAATAAATCTACCTAAAGAAACAAAAGACCTATATATAGAAAACTATAAAACACCAATTAAAGAAATCAAAGATGACACAAATAGTTGAAGAAATATACCATGTTCATGGCTCAGAAGAAACAATAGAGCGAAAATGAGTATACTACCTAAAGCAATCTTTAGATTCAGTACAATCCCTAACAAGCTACCAATGGTATTTTTCAGAGAACTAGAACAAATAATTTCACAGTGTGTATGGAAAGATAAAAAGCCTCGAATAGCCAAACCAATCTTGAGAAAGAAGAATGGAACTGGAGGAATCAACCTGCCTGCCTTCAGACTATACTATAAAGCTACAGTTATCAAGACAGTATGGTACTGGCACAAAGATGGAAATATAAATCAATGGAATAAAATAGAAAGCACAGAGATAAATCCATGCACCTAGGACACCTTACCTTTGACAAAGGAGGCAAAAAGGTACAAGTGGCTCATGCAGGTCAGTACAAGAAAAATAAACGACCCAATCAAAAACTTGGCCAAAGAACTAAACAGGCATTTCTCCATAGAAGACATACAGATGGCTAACAAACACATGAAAAGAGGCCCAACATCACTCATTATCACAGAAATGCAAATCAAAACCAAAATGAGGTACTATCATAACACTGGTCAGGAAGGCTACTATGCAAAAAAAATAAAAGCAATAAATGCTGGAGAGGGTGTGGCGAGAAGGGAACCCTCTTACACTGTTGGTGTGAATGCAAAATATTACAGCCACTATGGAGCACAGTGTGGAGATTCCTTAAAAAACTGGCACTACAACTGCCATATGACCCAGCCATCCCACTGCTGGGCATACACACCGAGGAAACCAGAATTGAAAGAGACATGTGGACTCGAATGATCATCACAGCACTGTTTACGATAGGCAGGACATGGAAGCAACCTAGATGTCCATCAGCAGACGAATGGACGAGAAAGCAGTGGGACATATACACAATGGAATATTACTCAGCCATGCAAAAGAATACACTTGACTCAGTTCTAATGAGGTGGATGAAACTGGAGCCTATTATACAGAGGGAAATAAGTCAGAAAGAAAAACACCAATCCACTCTACTAAGGCATATATATGGAATGTAGAAAGATGGTAATGATAACCCTGTATGGGAGACTGCAAAAGAGACACAGACGTACAGAAGAGTCTTTTGGACTCTGCGGGAGAAGGCGAGCGTGGGATGCTCTGAGAGAGTCGTGTTGAAACATGTATATTATCGTATGTGAATCAGATCATCAGTCCAGGCTCCATGCATGAGACAGGGTGCTCGGGGCTGGTGCACTGGGATGGCCCAGAGGGATGGGACGGGGAGGGAGGTGGGAGGGGGGATTCAGGATGGGGAACACATGTACACCCGAGGCGGATTCATGCCAAGTATGGCAAAAACCATTGCAGCACTGTCAAGTAATCAGCCTCCGATTAAAATAAATAAATTTTAAAAAATAAACCAAATTCCTTTGCTAACAAGGGCCTGATCAATGTTGGCTTTGTGACTTCCAAAAACACCATTATTTTCGTTCCTTGCTTCCCTCCTTCCTCCCCCTTCTGTCTTTCCTTTTCTTTCTTATTATACAATTGAGAAAGTTTGCTTTCCATTGATAGTATTAGAGTACTGGCTCTATTCACCATGTTGTACAATACATCCTTGAGCTTCTCTGACACCTAACACGGTGTGCCTCCCACTCTGCCACCTCAGTTGCCCCTCCCTCTTACCCTCCCCTCTGGTAACCAGTAGATTGATCTCTGTATCTGTGAGCCTCCATTTTTGTTACATTCTCTATTTTGTGGTGTTTTCAGATTCTATAAGTGCTATCGTACAGTATTCGTCTATCTCTGTCTGAGTTTTTTTACTTAATAGTGTACCTTCCATGTTGCTGCAAATGTCCAGATTCCATTCTTTTTATGGGGCAACTTCCCTCTATGCCTTTTTAGCAAATGGCACTGCCACCGCCCACGACACGGCTCCCCGGCTCAGTTTCCATCTCTGCCCTCACGCAGAGAAACACCAAGTCCTCTTCCTCTTCTCCCATGGGATGTGTATCTTTGAAGCTGAGTCTGGAACCAGTTCTTCCCCCCGCCCCCCACTTTCTGGCAAACTGGACCTTCTAGTCCCATCTCCAACCCCACAGGACCCATCTCCCTCCCTCTTCACACATTTATCCCTGCCCTGCCCTCTCTGCCCCCACTCTCAGAGAACTCGGAGACAAACAGAATTTCACATCAGGTTGATTTTATGTGCATTCTTAATGTATGCAGTTGGTATAATAGTCAACGTCGGTACCGTTGGCCAGTACTCAGCGGCAAGACCCTCGAAGATTTCTGAGGTCCCTAGCCATGACTTCCAGTCACTGGCTGCCCACGGGTCCCACTCGAATGACACGGGTCTCCACACTCTCTGGGACCTCCTCTGGTCCGTTCTGATGCAGCTCTTCCTTCACCCGGGAACACTGGCTACAGAGCTTTGAGCCTCCGATCTTTCTCAGGTTCCTTGTGGTGGGCGGTTTCTGAGAAGTTTTCTTGGGCAGCTTTGCCTGAAGGTGATTATTCCCTCTCGCACTTGCCCTGGCCACCTGGAGAAAACAAGAGAAGGGTAGAGAATGGCCTTGGTTTGGGGAAGAGGTTGAAGGTGGCCGGGAACGACAGCTTCAGGAGAAGGGGTGTGGGCAGAGAAGGGGTATGTGCCAGGCAAGGACAGGGGAGGGGGTCTTATGGGGTGGGGTCAATGGGCAAGAGGAGTTTGGGTGGGTTCAGCTCACCTTGACATTTGTTTTGGGCCTCAATTGAGAGGAGGTCTTCATCCTTTTGTCCCGGGGAACAGGAGGCAGGTGTTTCCTAACTACTCTGAGGCCTTGGGGCTTCCCAGTCCACTTAGTCATTTTGAGGCCTCCCAGTGGTCTGCTCCAGAGCCCCTGAGCACCCCTATATATACCCCTCGCCAGGGAGACACACCCTCATGCTTTATGAGGTCAGCAAGTCTCTTCCCCAGGCAAAGGTGGCCCTGGGTGAGCCTTGACATCACAAAGCCCCATCCTGACACCTCTAGCGGAGGATGGGGAGCAATTCAGATGTTTTGGTGGGAGAAATGAGGCATTTGTACCTCCCCTAAAGAGGAAGTACTCCCTGCCATCCTCATCTCTCTAAGTCAACTCCGATGGGTCACATGGCAGGGAGAGTGTGTCTCCCGCAAAATTTCCCTATTCTATCTATTTATGACTGTAAAAGTATAAAGGGATTTAAAAAAAAAAATCTGCAACAAAAGTTTATTTCCTTTGTTCCATAGTCTCAAAATAACTGACAATTAAGAATGAATTTCAAATAAAACCTGTTTTTCAAATTCAACAAGATCCTTTGTGTTCAAATATAAGACGATTTTGTTCTTTTCAAGCTAAAAAAAGTTTGCACCTTGCAGTGAATACTTTGTTTCACTGATGGAGACGTAAATAAAAGCACATCCTGTGTCTTTACCTTGACAATTTCTGTGGTATCACTGTGTATTTAGAAAAAACGGTTTGGATGCGGGGTGTGTATTAGTCCCTTCCCTCGGGGACTGCAGGCTGTGCAGGAAGTGATCTCGAGGCCTTGCAAACCATGAAGGATGCTCTGTGGAAGGGAGCAGTGGTAACCATGGCAGCCTGTGTTGGTGACAATTGTTGAACAGGGTCTTCTCTTAATGAACTCCCTCATAGAAGACAATGAATTTTTAAAGAGAAGTACTAAGACTGTGGCCGTATGAATTTATATATATATATATATATTTATATATGTATACCTATACACACATATGTGTATGTGTTTGGATATGTATACACACACTCATGCGTGTGTGCATTTGTATATATGTACACTGAAACTTTGTACCTTGTGAATAATATGTAAAATATTAAAACCTGACATATATGACAACAAGCTTTTCAAACTTCAACCAACAGAATTTGGTGTTGCAGAGGAAAAGTATTTAATTACTGACATTATTTTTGAATAGTGGAGTATGGAGATGGTAATGAAAACAGAACCAGTGTTTACTTGGTTTTATTCTTGTAATAAAAGTCTTCGTGGGCAATGCTCCCCAGTATTGCCTGCACGGGATGTGGGCTACTCCCCCTGCCCCACCTGTGGGGCCCACTGCCCCATTCTAAATTCCTTTGCCCCGAAGAAGACATACAGATGGCTAACAAACACATGAAAAGATGCTCAACATCCCTCATTATCAGACAAATGCAAAGCAAAACCGCAATGAAGTACCATCTCAGGCCAGTCAGGATGGCTGCTATCCAAACATCTACAAGCAACAAATGCAGAAGAGGGTGTGGAGAGAAGGGAACCCTCTTACACTGTTGGTGCGAATGCAAACTAGTACAGCCACTATGGAGCACAGTGTGGAGATTCCTTACAAAACTGGCACTAGAACTGCCATATGACCCAGCCATCCCACTGCTGGGCATACACACCGAGGAAACCAGAATTGAAAGAGACATGTGGACTCGAATGATCATCACAGCACTGTTTACGATAGGCAGGACATGGAAGCAACCTAGATGTCCATCAGCAGACGAATGGACGAGAAAGCGGTGGAACATATACACAATGGAATATTACTCAGCCATGCAAAAGAATACACTTGACTCAGTTCTAATGAGGAGGATGAAACTGGAGCCTATTATACAGAGGGAAATAAGTCAGAAAGAAAAACACCAATCCACTCTACTAAGGCATATATATGGAATGTAGAAAGATGGTAATGATAACCCTGTATGCGAGACTGCAAAAGAGACACAGACGTACAGAAGAGTCTTTTGGACTCTGCGGGAGAAGGCGAGCGTGGGATGCTCTGAGAGAGTCGTGTTGAAACATGTATATTTTCGTATGTGAATCAGATCATCAGTCCAGGCTCCATGCATGAGACAGGGTGCTCGGGGCTGGTGCACTGGGATGGCCCAGAGGGATGGGACGGGGAGGGAGGTGGGAGGGGGGATTCAGGATGGGGAACACATGTACACCCGAGGCGGATTCATGCCAAGTATGGCAAAAACCATTGCAGCACTGTCAAGTAATCAGCCTCCGAGTAAAATAAATAAATTTTAAAAAACAAACTAAATTCCTTTGGTAAAACGGGCCTGATCAATGTTGGCTTTGTGACTTCCAAAAACACCATTATTTTCGTTCCTTGCTTCCCTCCTTCCTCCCCCTTCTGTCTTTCCTTTTCTTTCTTATTATACAATTGAGAAAGTTTGCTTTCCATTGATAGTTATTAGAGTACTGGCTCTATTCACCATGTTGTACAATACATCCTTGAGCTCCTCTGACACCTAACACGGTGTGCCTCCCACTCTGCCACCTCTGTTGCCCCTCCCTCTTACCCTCCCCTCTGGTAACCAGTAGATTGATCTCTGTATCTGTGAGCCTCCATTTTTGTTACATTCTCTATTTTGTGGTGTTTTCAGATTCTATAAGTGCTATCGTACAGTATTTGTCTATCTCTGTCTGAGTTTTTTTACTTAATAGTGTACCTTCCATGTTGCTGCAAATGTCCAGATTCCATTCTTTTTATGGGGCAACTTCCCTCTATGCCTTTTTAGCAAATGGCACTGCCACCGCCCACGACACGGCTCCCCGGCTCAGTTTCCATCTCTGCCCTCACGCAGAGAAACACCAAGACCTCTTCCTCTTCTCCCATGGGATGTGTATCTTTGAAGCTGAGTCTGGAACCAGTTCTTCCCCCCGCCCCCCACTTTCTGGCAAACTGGACCTTCTGGTCCCATCTCCAACCCCACAGGACCCATCTCCCTCCCTCTTCACACATTTATCCCTGCCCTGCCCTCTCTGCCCCCACTCTCAGAGAACTCGGAGACAAACAGAATTTCACATCAGGTTGATTTTATGTGCATTCTTAATGTATGCAGTTGGTATAATAGTCAACGTCGGTACCGTTGGCCAGTACTCAGCGGCAAGACCCTCGAAGATTTCTGAGGTCCCTAGCCATGACTTCCAGTCACTGGCTGCCCACGGGTCCCACTCGAATGACACGGGTCTCCACACTCTCTGGGACCTCCTCTGGTCCGTTCTGATGCAGCTCTTCCTGCACCCGGGAACACTGGCTACAGAGCTTTGAGCCTCCGATCTTTCTCAGGTTCCTTGTGGTGGGCGGTTTCTGAGAAGTTTTCTTGGGCAGCTTTGCCTGAAGGTGATTATTCCCTCTCGCACTTGCCCTGGCCACCTGGAGAAAACAAGAGAAGGGTAGAGAATGGCCTTGGTTTGGGGAAGAGGGTGAAGGTGGCCGGGAACGACAGCTTCAGGAGAAGGGGTGTGGGCAGAGAAGGGGTATGTGCCAGGCAAGGACAGGGGAGGGGGTCTTATGGGGTGGGGTCAATGGGCAAGAGGAGTTTGGGTGGGTTCAGCTCACCTTGACATTTGTTTTGGGCCTCAATTGAGAGGAGGTCTTCATCCTTTTGTCCCGGGGAACAGGAGGCAGGTGTTTCCTAACTACTCTGAGGCCTTGGGGCTTCCCAGTCCACTTAGTCATTTTGAGGCCTCCCAGTGGTCTGCTCCAGAGCCCCTGAGCACCCCTATATATACCCCTCGCCAGGGAGACACACCCTCATGCTTTATGAGGTCAGCAAGTCTCTTCCCCAGGCAAAGGTGGCCCTGGGTGAGCCTTGACATCACAAAGCCCCATCCTGACACCTCTAGCGGAGGATGGGGAGCAATTCAGATGTTTTGGTGGGAGAAATGAGGCATTTGTACTTCCCCTAAAGAGGAAGTACTCCCTGCCATCCTCATCTCTCTAAGTCAACTCCGATGGGTCACATGGCAGGGAGAGTGTGTCTCCCCCAAAACTTCCCTATTCTATCTATTTATGACTGTAAAAGTATAAAGGGATTTAAAAAATAAAATCTGCAAACGATACAGCTTCAGCAGCCCCAGGTAACAAAAGTTTATTTTCTTTGTTCCATAGTCTCAAAATAACTGACAATTAAGAATGAATTTCACCTTTTTCTCAAGCGCACATGGAACCTTCTCCAGGATAGATCACATCCTGGGCCATAAAGCTAGCCTTGGTAAATTCAAAAAAATAGAAATCATTCCAAGCATCTTTTCTGAGCACAATGCAGTAAGATTAGATCTCAATTACTGGAGAAAAACTATTAAAAAATCCAACATATGGAGGCTGAACAACACGCTGCTGAATAACCAACAAGTCACAGAAGAAATAAAAAAAGAAATCAAAATTTGCATAGAAACGAATGAAAATGAAAACACAACAACCCAAAACCTGTGGGACACGGTAAAAGCAGTCCTAAGGGGAATGTTCATAGCAATACAGGCACACCTCAAGAAACAAGAAAAAAGTCAAATAAATAACCTAACTCTACACCTAAAGCCACTAGAAAAGGAAGAAATGAAGAACCCCAGGGTTAGTAGAAGGAAAGAAATCTTAAAAATTAAAGCAGAAATAAATGCAAAAGAAACAAAAGAGACCATAGCAAAAATCAACAAAACCAAAAGCTGGTTCTTTGAAAGGATAAATAAAATTGACAAACCATTAGCCAGACTCATCAAGAAACAAAGGGAGAAAAATCAAATCAATAAAATTAGAAATGAAAATGGAGAGATTACAACAGACAACACAGAAATACAAAGGATCATAAGAGACTACTATCAACAATTATATGCCAATAAAATGGACAACGAGGAAGAAATGGACAAATTCTTAGAAAAGTACAACTTTCCAAAACTCGACCAGGAAGAAATAGAAAATCTCAACAGACCCATCCCAAGCACGGAAATTGAAACTGTAATAAAAAATCTTCCGGCAAACAAAAGCCCAGGTCCAGACGGCGTCACAGCTGAATTCTACCAAAAATTTAGAGAAGAGCTAACAACTATCCTGCTCAAACACTTCCAGAAAATTGCAGAGGATGGTAAACTTCCAAACTCATTCTATGAGGCCACCATCACCCTAATACCAAAACCTGACAAAGATCCCACAAAAAAAGAAAACTACAGGCCAATATCATTGATGAACATAGATGCAAAAATCCTTAACAAAATTCTAGCAATCAGAATCCAACAACACATTAAGAAGATCATACACCATGACCAGGTGGGCTTTATCCCAAGGATGCAAGGATTCTTCAATATCCGCAAATCAATCAATGTAATACACCGCATTAACAAATTGAAAAATAAAAACCATATGATTATCTCAATAGATGCAGAGAAAGCCTTTGACAAAATTCAACATCCATTTATGATCAAAACTCTCCAGAAATCAGGAATAGAAGGAACATACCTCAACATAATAAAAGCTATATATGACAAACCCGCAGCAAACATTATCCTCAATGGTGAAAAATTGAAAGCATTTCCTCTAAAGTCAGGAACAAGACAAGGGTGCCCACTTTCACCATTACTATTCAACATAGTTTTGGAAGTTTTGGCCACAGCAATCAGAACAGAAAAAGAAATAAAAGGAATCCAAATTGGAAAAGAAGAAGTAAAGCTCTCACTGTTTGCAGATGACATGATCCTCTACATAGAAAACCCTAAAGACTCCACCAGAAAATTACTAGAACTAATCAATGACTATAGTAAAGTTGCAGGATATAAAATCAACACACAGAAATCCCTTGCATTCCTATACACTAATAATGAGAAAACAGAAAGAGAAATTAAGGAAACAATTCCATTCACCATTGCAATGGAAAGAATAAAATACTTAGGAATATATCTACCTAAAGAATCTAAAGACCTATATATAGAAAACTATAAAACACTGGTGAAAGAAATCAAAGAGGACACTAACAGATGGAGAAATATACCATGTTCATGGATTGGAAGAATCAATGTAGTGAAAATGACTATACTACCCAAAGCAATCTATAGATTCAATGCAATCCCTATCAAGCTACCAACAGCATTCTTCACAGAGCTAGAACAAATAATTTCACAATTTGTATGGAAAAACAAAAAACCTCGAATAGCCAAAGCGATCTTGAGAAAGAAGAATGGAACTGGAGGAATCAACCTACCTGACTTCAGGCTCTACTACAAAGCCACAGTTATCAAGACAGCATGGTACTGGCACAAAGACAGAAATATAGATCGATGGAACAAAATAGAAAGCCCAGAGATAAATCCACGCACATATGGACACCTTATCTTTGACAAAGGAGGCAAGAATATACAATGGATTAAAGACAATCTCTTTAACAAGTGGTGCTGGGAACTCTGGTCAACCACTTGTAAAAAAATGAAACTAGAACACTTTCTAACACCATACACAAAAATAAACTCAAAATGGATTAAAGATCTAAACGTAAGACCAGAAACTATAAAACTCCTAGAGGAGAACATAGGCAAAACACTCTCTGACATACATCACAGCAGGATCCTCTATGACCCACCTCCCAGAATATTGGAAATAAAAGCAAAAATAAACAAATGGGACCTAATTAACTTAAAAGTTTCTGCACAACAAAGGAAACCATTAGCAAGGTGAAAAGACAGCCTTCAGAATGGGAGAAGATAATAGCAAATGAAGTAACTGACAAACAACTAATCTCGAGAATATACAAGCAACTCCTACAGCTCAACTCCAGAAAAATAAATGACCCAATCAAAAAATGGGCCAAAGAACTAAACAGACATTTCTCCAAAGAAGACATACAGATGGCTAACAAACACATGAAAAGATGCTCAACATCACTCATTATCAGAGACATGCAAATCAAAACCACTATGAGGTACCATTTCACACCAGTCAGAATGGCTGCGATCCAAAAGTCTACAAGTAATAAATGCTGGAGAGGGTGTGGAGAAAAGGGAACCCTCTTACACTGTTGGTGGGAATGCAAACTAGTACAGCCACTATGGAGAACAGTGTGGAGATTCCGTAAAAAACTGGAAATAGACCTGCCTTATAGTCCAGCAATCCCACTGCTGGGCATACACACTGAGGAAACCAGAAGGGAAAGAGACACGAGTACCCCAATGTTCATCGCAGCACTGTTTATAATAGCCAGGACATGGAAGCAACCTAGGTGTCCATCAGCAGATGAATGGATAAGAAAGCTGTGGCACATATACACAATGGAGTATTATTCAGCCATTAAAAAGAATACATTTGACTCAGTTCTAATGAGGTGGATGAAACTGGAGCCTATTATACAGAGTGAAGTAAGCCAGAAAGAAAAACACCAATACAGTATACGAACGCATATATATGGAATTTAGAAAGATGGTAACAATAAGCCTGTGTACGAGACAGCAAAAGAGACACTGATGAATAGAACAGTCTTAGGGACTCTGTGGGAGAGGGAGAGGGTGGGAAGATTTGGGAGAATGGCATTGAAACATGTAAAATATCATGTATGAAATGAGTTGCCAGTCCAGGTTCGATGCATGATACTGGATGCTCGGGGCTGGTGCACTGGGACGCCCCAGAGGGATGGAATGGGGAGGGAGGAGGGAGGAGGGTTCAGGATGGGGAACACATGTACACCCGTGGCGGATTCATGTCAAGTATGGCAAAAACCATTGCAGCACTGTCAAGTAATCAGCCTCCGATTAAAATAAATAAATTTTAAAAAATAAACCAAATTCCTTTGCTAACAAGGGCCTGATCAATGTTGGCTTTGTGACTTCCAAAAACACCATTATTTTCGTTCCTTTCTTCTCTCCTTCCTCCCCCTTCTGTCTTTCCTTTTCTTTCTTATTATACAATTGAGAAAGTCTGCTTTCCATTTATAGTTATTAGAGTACTGGCTCTATTCACCATGTTGTACAATACATCCTTGAGCTCCTCTGACACCTAACACGGTGTGCCTCCCACTCCACCACCTCTGTTGCCCCTCCCTCTTGCCCTCCCCTCTGGTAACCAGTACATTGATCTCTGTATCTGTCAGCCTCCATTTTTGTCACATTCTCTATTTTGTGGTGTTTTCAGACTCTATAAGTGATATCGTACAGTATTTGTCTATCTCTGTCTGAGTTATTTTACTTAATAGTGTACCTTCCATGTTGCTGCAAATGTCCAGATTCCATTCTTTTTATGGGGCAGCTTCCCTCTATGCCTTTTTAGCAAATGGCACTGCCACCGCACACGACACGGCTCCCAGGCTCAGTTTCCATCTCTGCACTCACGCAGAGAATCACCAAGTCCTCTTCCTCTTCTCCCATGGGATGTGTATCTTTGAAGCTGAGTCTGGAACCAGTTCTTCCCCCCGCCCCCCACTTTCTGGCAAACTGGACCTTCTAGTCCCATCTCCAACCCCACAGGACCCATCTCCCTCCCTCTTCACACATTTATCCCTGCCCTGCCCTCTCTGCCCCCACTCTCAGAGACCTCGGAGACAAACAGAATTTCACATCAGGTTGATTTTATGTGCATTCTTAATGTATGCAGTTGGTATAATAGTCAACGTCGGTACCGTTGGCCAGTACTCAGCGGCAAGACCCTCGAAGATTTCTGAGGTCTCTAGCCATGCCTTCCAGTCACTGGCTGCCCACGGGTCCCACTCGAATGACACGGGTCTCCACACTCTCTGGGACCTCCTCTGGTCCGTTCTGATGCAGCTCTTCCTTCACCCGGGAACACTGGCTACAGAGCTTTGAGCCTCCGATCTTTCTCAGGTTCCTTGTGGTGGGCGGTTTCTGAGACGTTTTCTTGGGCAGCTTTGCCTGAAGGTGATTATTCCCTCTCACACTTGCCCTGGCCACCTGGAGAAAACAAGAGAAGGGTAGAGAATGGCCTTGGTTTGGGGAAGAGGGTGAAGGTGGCCGGGAACGACAGCTTCAGGAGAAGGGGTGTGGGCAGAGAAGGGGTATGTGCCAGGCAAGGACAGGGGAGGGGGTCTTATGGGGTGGGGTCAATGGGCAAGAGGAGTTTGGGTGGGTTCAGCTCACCTTGACATTTGTTTTGGGCCTCAATTGAGAGGAGGTCTTCATCCTTTTGTCCCGGGGAACAGGAGGCAGGTGTTTCCTAACTACTCTGAGGCCTTGGGGCTTCCCAGTCCACTTAGTCATTTTGAGGCCTCCCAGTGGTCTGCTCCAGAGCCCCTGAGCACCCCTATATATACCCCTCCCCAGGGAGACACACCCTCATGCTTTATGAGGTCAGCAAGTCTCTTCCCCAGGCAAAGGTGGCCCTGGGTGAGCCTTGACATCACAAAGCCCCATCCTGACACCTCTAGCGGAGGATGGGGAGCAATTCAGATGTTTTGGTGGGAGAAATGAGGCATTTGTACTTCCCCTAAAGAGGAAGTACTCCCTGCCATCCTCATCTCTCTAAGTCAACTCCGATGGGTCACATGGCAGGGAGAGTGTGTCTCCCCCAAAATTTCCCTATTCTATCTATTTATGACTGTAAAAGTATAAAGGGATTTAAAAAAAAAAATCTGCAACAAAAGTTTATTTTCTTTGTTCCATAGTCTCAAAATAACTGACAATTAAGAATGAATTTCAAATAAAACCTGTTTTTCAAATTCAACAAGATCCTTTGTGTTCAAATATAAGACGATTTTGTTCTTTTCAAGCTAAAAAAAGTTTGCACCTTGCAGTGAATACTTTGTTTCACTGATGGAGACGTAAATAAAAGCACATCCTGTGTCTTTACCTTGACAATTTCTGTGGTATCACTGTGTATTTAGAAAAAACTGTTTGAATGCGGGGTGTGTATAAGTCCCTTCCCTCGGGGACTGCAGGCTGTGCAGGAAGTGATCTCGAGGCCTTGCAAACCATGAAGGATGCTCTGTGGAAGGGAGCAGTGGTAACCATGGCAGCCTGTGTTGGTGACAATTGTTGAACAGGGTCTTCTCTTAATGAACTCCCTCATAGAAGACAATGAATTTTTAAAGAGAAGTACTAAGACTGTGGCCGTATGAATTTATATATATATATATATTTATATATGTATACCTATACACACATATGTGTATGTGTTTGGATATGTATACACACACTCATGCGTGTGTGCATTTGTATATATGTACCCTGAAACTTTGTACCTTGTGAATAATATGTAAAATATTAAAACCTGACATATATGACAACAAGCTTTTCAAACTTCAACCAACAGATTTTGGTGTTGCAGAGGAAAAGTATTTAATTACTGACATTATTTTTGAATAGTGGAGTATGGAGATGGTAATGAAAACAGAACCAGTGTTTACTTGGTTTTATTCTTGTAATAAAAGTCTTCGTGGGCAATGCTCCCCAGTATTGCCTGCACGGGATGTGGGCTACTCCCCCTGCCCCACCTGTGGGGCCCACTGCCCCATTCTAAATTCCTTTGCCCCGAAGAAGACATACAGATGGCTAACAAACACATGAAAAGATGCTCAACATCCCTCATTATCAGACAAATGCAAAGCAAAACCGCAATGAAGTACCATCTCAGGCCAGTCAGGATGGCTGCTATCCAAACATCTACAAGCAACAAATGCAGAAGAGGGTGTGGAGAGAAGGGAACCCTCTTACACTGTTGGTGCGAATGCAAACTAGTACAGCCACTATGGAGCACAGTGTGGAGAGTCCTTACAAAACTGGCACTAGAACTGCCATATGACCCAGCCATCCCACTGCTGGGCATACACACCGAGGAAACCAGAATTGAAAGAGACATGTGGACTCGAATGATCATCACAGCACTGTTTACGATAGGCAGGACATGGAAGCAACCTAGATGTCCATCAGCAGACGAATGGACGAGAAAGCAGTGGAACATATACACAATGGAATATTACTCAGCCATGCAAAAGAATACACTTGACTCAGTTCTAATGAGGAGGATGAAACTGGAGCCTATTATACAGAGGGAAATAAGTCAGAAAGAAAAACACCAATCCACTCTACTAAGGCATATATATGGAATGTAGAAAGATGGTAATGATAACCCTGTATGCGAGACTGCAAAAGAGACACAGACGCACAGAAGAGTCTTTTGGACTCTGCGGGAGAAGGCGAGCGTGGGATGCTCTGAGAGAGTCGTGTTGAAACATGTATATTATCGTATGTGAATCAGATCATCAGTCCAGGCTCCATGCATGAGACAGGGTGCTCGGGGCTGGTGCACTGGGATGGCCCAGAGGGATGGGACGGGGAGGGAGGTGGGAGGGGGGATTCAGGATGGGGAACACATGTACACCCGAGGCGGATTCATGCCAAGTATGGCAAAAACCATTGCAGCACTGTCAAGTAATCAGCCTCCGATTAAAATAAATAAATTTTAAAAAACAAACTAACTTCCTTTGGTAAAACGGGCCTGATCAACGTTGGCTTTGTGACTTCCAAAAACACCATTATTTTCGTTCCTTGCTTCCCTCCTTCCTCCCCCTTCTGTCTTTCCTTTTCTTTCTTATTATACAATTGAGAAAGTTTGCTTTCCATTGATAGTTATTAGAGTACTGGCTCTATTCACCATGTTGTACAATACATCCTTGAGCTCCTCTGACACCTAACACGGTGTGCCTCCCACTCTGCCACCTCTGTTGCCCCTCCCTCTTACCCTCCCCTCTGGTAACCAGTAGATTGATCTCTGTATCTGTGAGCCTCCATTTTTGTTACATTCTCTATTTTGTGGTGTTTTCAGATTCTATAAGTGCTATCGTACAGTATTTGTCTATCTCTGTCTGAGTTTTTTTACTTAATAGTGTACCTTCCATGTTGCTGCAAATGTCCAGATTCCATTCTTTTTATGGGGCAACTTCCCTCTATGCCTTTTTAGCAAATGGCACTGCCACCGCCCACGACACGGCTCCCCGGCTCAGTTTCCATCTCTGCCCTCACGCAGAGAAACACCAAGTCCTCTTCCTCTTCTCCCATGGGATGTGTATCTTTGAAGCTGAGTCTGGAACCAGTTCTTCCCCCCGCCCCCCACTTTCTGGCAAACTGGACCTTCTGGTCCCATCTCCAACCCCACAGGACCCATCTCCCTCCCTCTTCACACATTTATCCCTGCCCTGCCCTCTCTGCCCCCACTCTCAGAGAACTCGGAGACAAACAGAATTTCACATCAGGTTGATTTTATGTGCATTCTTAATATATGCAGTTGGTATAATAGTCAACGTCGGTACCGTTGGCCAGTACTCAGCGGCAAGACCCTCGAAGATTTCTGAGGTCCCTAGCCATGACTTCCAGTCACTGGCTGCCCACGGGTCCCACTCGAATGACACGGGTCTCCACACTCTCTGGGACCTCCTCTGGTCCGTTCTGATGCAGCTCTTCCTTCACCTGGGAACACTGGCTACAGAGCTTTGAGCCTCCGATCTTTCTCAGGTTCCTTGTGGTGGGCGGTTTCTGAGACGTTTTCTTGGGCAGCTTTGCCTGAAGGTGATTATTCCCTCTCGCACTTGCCCTGGCCACCTGGAGAAAACAAGAGAAGGGTAGAGAATGGCCTTGGTTTGGGGAAGAGGGTGAAGGTGGCCGGGAACGACAGCTTCAGGAGAAGGGGTGTGGGCAGAGAAGGGGTATGTGCCAGGCAAGGACAGGGGAGGGGGTCTTATGGGGTGGGGTCAATGGGCAAGAGGAGTTTGGGTGGGTTCAGCTCACCTTGACATTTGTTTTGGGCCTCAATTGAGAGGAGGTCTTCATCCTTTTGTCCCGGGGTACAGGAGGCAGGTGTTTCCTAACTACTCTGAGGCCTTGGGGCTTCCCAGTCCACTTAGTCATTTTGAGGCCTCCCAGTGGTCTGCTCCAGAGCCCCTGAGCACCCCTATATATACCCCTCCCCAGGGAGACACACCCTCATGCTTTATGAGGTCAGCAAGTCTCTTCCCCAGCCAATGGTGGCCCTGGGTGAGCCTTGACATCACAAAGCCCCATCCTGACACCTCTAGCGGAGGATGGGGAGCAATTCAGATGTTTTGGTGGGAGAAATGAGGCATTTGTACTTCCCCTAAAGAGGAAGTACTCCCTGCCATCCTCATCTCTCTAAGTCAACTCCGATGGGTCACATGGCAGGGAGAGTGTGTCTCCCCCAAAACTTCCCTATTCTATCTATTTATGACTGTAAAAGTATAAAGGGATTTAAAAAGTAAAATCTGCAAACGATACAGCTTCAGCAGCCCCAGGTAACAAAAGTTTATTTTCTTTGTTCCATAGTCTCAAAATAACTGACAATTAAGAATGAATTTCACCTTTTTCTCAAGCGCACATGGAACCTTCTCCACGATAGATCACATCCTGGGCCATAAAGCTAGCCTTGGTAAATTCAAAAAAATAGAAATCATTCCAAGCATCTTTTCTGACCACAATGCAGTAAGATTAGATCTCAATTACTGGAGAAAAACTATTAAAAAATCCAACATATGGAGGCTGAACAACACGCTGCTGAATAACCAACAAGTCACAGAAGAAATAAAAAAAGAAATCAAAATTTGCATAGAAACGAATGAAAATGAAAACACAACAACCCAAAACCTGTGGGACACGGTAAAAGCAGTCCTAAGGGGAATGTTCATAGCAATACAGGCACACCTCAAGAAACAAGAAAAAAGTCAAATAAATAACCTAACTCTACACCTAAAGCCACTAGAAAAGGAAGAAATGAAGAACCCCAGGGTTAGTAGAAGGAAAGAAATCTTAAAAATTAAAGCAGAAATAAATGCAAAAGAAACAAAAGAGACCATAGCAAAAATCAACAAAACCAAAAGCTGGTTCTTTGAAAGGATAAATAAAATTGACAAACCATTAGCCAGACTCATCAAGAAACAAAGGGAGAAAAATCAAATCAATAAAATTAGAAATGAAAATGGAGAGATTACAACAGACAACACAGAAATACAAAGGATCATAAGAGACTACTATCAACAATTATATGCCAATAAAATGGACAACGAGGAAGAAATGGACAAATTCTTAGAAAAGTACAACTTTCCAAAACTCGACCAGGAAGAAATAGAAAATCTCAACAGACCCATCCCAAGCACGGAAATTGAAACTGTAATAAAAAATCTTCCGGCAAACAAAAGCCCAGGTCCAGACGGCGTCACAGCTGAATTCTACCAAAAATTTAGAGAAGAGCTAACAACTATCCTGCTCAAACACTTCCAGAAAATTGCAGAGGATGGTAAACTTCCAAACTCATTCTATGAGGCCACCATCACCCTAATACCAAAACCTGACAAAGATCCCACAAAAAAAGAAAACTACAGGCCAATATCATTGATGAACATAGATGCAAAAATCCTTAACAAAATTCTAGCAATCAGAATCCAACAACACATTAAGAAGATCATACACCATGACCAGGTGGGCTTTATCCCAGGGATGCAAGGATTCTTCAATATCCGCAAATCAATCAATGTAATACACCGCATTAACAAATTGAAAAATAAAAACCATATGATTATCTCAATAGATGCAGAGAAAGCCTTTGACAAAATTCAACATCCATTTATGATCAAAACTCTCCAGAAATCAGGAATAGAAGGAACATACCTCAACATAATAAAAGCTATATATGACAAACCCGCAGCAAACATTATCCTCAATGGTGAAAAATTGAAAGCATTTCCTCTAAAGTCAGGAACAAGACAAGGGTGCCCACTTTCACCATTACTATTCAACATAGTTTTGGAAGTTTTGGCCACAGCAATCAGAACAGAAAAAGAAATAAAAGGAATCCAAATTGGAAAAGAAGAAGTAAAGCTCTCACTGTTTGCAGATGACATGATCCTCTACATAGAAAACCCTAAAGACTCCACCAGAAAATTACTAGAACTAATCAATGACTATAGTAAAGTTGCAGGATATAAAATCAACACACAGAAATCCCTTGCATTCCTATACACTAATAATGAGAAAACAGAAAGAGAAATTAAGGAAACAATTCCATTCACCATTGCAATGGAAAGAATAAAATACTTAGGAATATATCTACCTAAAGAATCTAAAGACCTATATATAGAAAACTATAAAACACTGGTGAAAGAAATCAAAGAGGACACTAACAGATGGAGAAATATACCATGTTCATGGATTGGAAGAATCAATGTAGTGAAAATGACTATACTACCCAAAGCAATCTATAGATTCAATGCAATCCCTATCAAGCTACCAACAGCATTCTTCACAGAGCTAGAACAAATAATTTCACAATTTGTATGGAAAAACAAAAAACCTCGAATAGCCAAAGCGATCTTGAGAAAGAAGAATGGAACTGGAGGAATCAACCTACCTGACTTCAGGCTCTACTACAAAGCCACAGTTATCAAGACAGCATGGTACTGGCACAAAGACAGAAATATAGATCGATGGAACAAAATAGAAAGCCCAGAGATAAATCCACGCACATATGGACACCTTATCTTTGACAAAGGAGGCAAGAATATACAATGGATTAAAGACAATCTCTTTAACAAGTGGTGCTGGGAACTCTGGTCAACCACTTGTAAAAAAATGAAACTAGAACACTTTCTAACACCATACACAAAAATAAACTCAAAATGGATTAAAGATCTAAACGTAAGACCAGAAACTATAAAACTCCTAGAGGAGAACATAGGCAAAACACTCTCTGACATACATCACAGCAGGATCCTCTATGACCCACCTCCCAGAATATTGGAAATAAAAGCAAAAATAAACAAATGGGACCTAATTAACTTAAAAGTTTCTGCACAACAAAGGAAACCATTAGCAAGGTGAAAAGACAGCCTTCAGAATGGGAGAAGATAATAGCAAATGAAGTAACTGACAAACAACTAATCTCGAGAATATACAAGCAACTCCTACAGCTCAACTCCAGAAAAATAAATGACCCAATCAAAAAATGGGCCAAAGAACTAAACAGACATTTCTCCAAAGAAGACATACAGATGGCTAACAAACACATGAAAAGATGCTCAACATCACTCATTATCAGAGACATGCAAATCAAAACCACTATGAGGTACCATTTCACACCAGTCAGAATGGCTGCGATCCAAAAGTCTACAAGTAATAAATGCTGGAGAGGGTGTGGAGAAAAGGGAACCCTCTTACACTGTTGGTGGGAATGCAAACTAGTACAGCCACTATGGAGAACAGTGTGGAGATTCCGTAAAAAACTGGAAATAGACCTGCCTTATAGTCCAGCAATCCCACTGCTGGGCATACACACTGAGGAAACCAGAAGGGAAAGAGACACGAGTACCCCAATGTTCATCGCAGCACTGTTTATAATAGCCAGGACATGGAAGCAACCTAGGTGTCCATCAGCAGATGAATGGATAAGAAAGCTGTGGCACATATACACAATGGAGTATTATTCAGCCATTAAAAAGAATACATTTGACTCAGTTCTAATGAGGTGGATGAAACTGGAGCCTATTATACAGAGTGAAGTAAGCCAGAAAGAAAAACACCAATACAGTATACGAACGCATATATATGGAATTTAGAAAGATGGTAACAATAAGCCTGTGTACGAGACAGCAAAAGAGACACTGATGAATAGAACAGTCTTAGGGACTCTGTGGGAGAGGGAGAGGGTGGGAAGATTTGGGAGAATGGCATTGAAACATGTAAAATATCATGTATGAAATGAGTTGCCAGTCCAGGTTCGATGCATGATACTGGATGCTCGGGGCTGGTGCACTGGGACGCCCCAGAGGGATGGAATGGGGAGGGAGGAGGGAGGAGGGTTCAGGATGGGGAACACATGTACACCCGTGGCGGATTCATGTCAAGTATGGCAAAAACCATTGCAGCACTGTCAAGTAATCAGCCTCCGATTAAAATAAATAAATTTTAAAAAATAAACCAAATTCCTTTGCTAACAAGGGCCTGATCAATGTTGGCTTTGTGACTTCCAAAAACACCATTATTTTCGTTCCTTTCTTCTCTCCTTCCTCCCCCTTCTGTCTTTCCTTTTCTTTCTTATTATACAATTGAGAAAGTCTGCTTTCCATTTATAGTTATTAGAGTACTGGCTCTATTCACCATGTTGTACAATACATCCTTGAGCTCCTCTGACACCTAACACGGTGTGCCTCCCACTCCACCACCTCTGTTGCCCCTCGCTCTTGCCCTCCCCTCTGGTAACCAGTACATTGATCTCTGTATCTGTCAGCCTCCATTTTTGTCACATTCTCTATTTTGTGGTGTTTTCAGACTCTATAAGTGATATCGTACAGTATTTGTCTATCTCTGTCTGAGTTATTTTACTTAATAGTGTACCTTCCATGTTGCTGCAAATGTCCAGATTCCATTCTTTTTATGGGGCAGCTTCCCTCTATGCCTTTTTAGCAAATGGCACTGCCACCGCACACGACACGGCTCCCAGGCTCAGTTTCCATCTCTGCACTCACGCAGAGAATCACCAAGTCCTCTTCCTCTTCTCCCATGGGATGTGTATCTTTGAAGCTGAGTCTGGAACCAGTTCTTCCCCCCGCCCCCCACTTTCTGGCAAACTGGACCTTCTAGTCCCATCTCCAACCCCACAGGACCCATCTCCCTCCCTCTTCACACATTTATCCCTGCCCTGCCCTCTCTGCCCCCACTCTCAGAGACCTCGGAGACAAACAGAATTTCACATCAGGTTGATTTTATGTGCATTCTTAATGTATGCAGTTGGTATAATAGTCAACGTCGGTACCGTTGGCCAGTACTCAGCGGCAAGACCCTCGAAGATTTCTGAGGTCTCTAGCCATGCCTTCCAGTCACTGGCTGCCCACGGGTCCCACTCGAATGACACGGGTCTCCACACTCTCTGGGACCTCCTCTGGTCCGTTCTGATGCAGCTCTTCCTTCACCCGGGAACACTGGCTACAGAGCTTTGAGCCTCCGATCTTTCTCAGGTTCCTTGTGGTGGGCGGTTTCTGAGACGTTTTCTTGGGCAGCTTTGCCTGAAGGTGATTATTCCCTCTCGCACTTGCCCTGGCCACCTGGAGAAAACAAGAGAAGGGTAGAGAATGGCCTTGGTTTGGGGAAGAGGGTGAAGGTGGCCGGGAACGACAGCTTCAGGAGAAGGGGTGTGGGCAGAGAAGGGGTATGTGCCAGGCAAGGACAGGGGAGGGGGTCTTATGGGGTGGGGTCAATGGGCAAGAGGAGTTTGGGTGGGTTCAGCTCACCTTGACATTTGTTTTGGGCCTCAATTGAGAGGAGGTCTTCATCCTTTTGTCCCGGGGAACAGGAGGCAGGTGTTTCCTAACTACTCTGAGGCCTTGGGGCTTCCCAGTCCACTTAGTCATTTTGAGGCCTCCCAGTGGTCTGCTCCAGAGCCCCTGAGCACCCCTATATATACCCCTCCCCAGGGAGACACACCCTCATGCTTTATGAGGTCAGCAAGTCTCTTCCCCAGGCAAAGGTGGCCCTGGGGGAGCCTTGACATCACAAAGCCCCATCCTGACACCTCTAGCGGAGGATGGGGAGCAATTCAGATGTTTTGGTGGGAGAAATGAGGCATTTGTACTTCCCCTAAAGAGGAAGTACTCCCTGCCATCCTCATCTCTCTAAGTCAACTCCGATGGGTCACATGGCAGGGAGAGTGTGTCTCCCCCAAAATTTCCCTATTCTATCTATTTATGACTGTAAAAGTATAAAGGGATTTAAAAAAAAAAATCTGCAACAAAAGTTTATTTTCTTTGTTCCATAGTCTCAAAATAACTGACAATTAAGAATGAATTTCAAATAAAACCTGTTTTTCAAATTCAACAAGATCCTTTGTGTTCAAATATAAGACGATTTTGTTCTTTTCAAGCTAAAAAAAGTTTGCACCTTGCAGTGAATACTTTGTTTCACTGATGGAGACGTAAATAAAAGCACATCCTGTGTCTTTACCTTGACAATTTCTGTGGTATCACTGTGTATTTAGAAAAAACTGTTTGAATGCGGGGTGTGTATAAGTCCCTTCCCTCGGGGACTGCAGGCTGTGCAGGAAGTGATCTCGAGGCCTTGCAAACCATGAAGGATGCTCTGTGGAAGGGAGCAGTGGTAACCATGGCAGCCTGTGTTGGTGACAATTGTTGAACAGGGTCTTCTCTTAATGAACTCCCTCATAGAAGACAATGAATTTTTAAAGAGAAGTACTAAGACTGTGGCCGTATGAATTTATATATATATATATATTTATATATGTATACCTATACACACATATGTGTATGTGTTTGGATATGTATACACACACTCATGCGTGTGTGCATTTGTATATATGTACCCTGAAACTTTGTACCTTGTGAATAATATGTAAAATATTAAAACCTGACATATATGACAACAAGCTTTTCAAACTTCAACCAACAGAATTTGGTGTTGCAGAGGAAAAGTATTTAATTACTGACATTATTTTTGAATAGTGGAGTATGGAGATGGTAATGAAAACAGAACCAGTGTTTACTTGGTTTTATTCTTGTAATAAAAGTCTTCGTGGGCAATGCTCCCCAGTATTGCCTGCACGGGATGTGGGCTACTCCCCCTGCCCCACCTGTGGGGCCCACTGCCCCATTCTAAATTCCTTTGCCCCGAAGAAGACATACAGATGGCTAACAAACACATGAAAAGATGCTCAACATCCCTCATTATCAGACAAATGCAAAGCAAAACCGCAATGAAGTACCATCTCAGGCCAGTCAGGATGGCTGCTATCCAAACATCTACAAGCAACAAATGCAGAAGAGGGTGTGGAGAGAAGGGAACCCTCTTACACTGTTGGTGCGAATGCAAACTAGTACAGCCACTATGGAGCACAGTGTGGAGAGTCCTTACAAAACTGGCACTAGAACTGCCATATGACCCAGCCATCCCACTGCTGGGCATACACACCGAGGAAACCAGAATTGAAAGAGACATGTGGACTCGAATGATCATCACAGCACTGTTTACGATAGGCAGGACATGGAAGCAACCTAGATGTCCATCAGCAGACGAATGGACGAGAAAGCAGTGGAACATATACACAATGGAATATTACTCAGCCATGCAAAAGAATACACTTGACTCAGTTCTAATGAGGAGGATGAAACTGGAGCCTATTATACAGAGGGAAATAAGTCAGAAAGAAAAACACCAATCCACTCTACTAAGGCATATATATGGAATGTAGAAAGATGGTAATGATAACCCTGTATGCGAGACTGCAAAAGAGACACAGACGTACAGAAGAGTCTTTTGGACTCTGCGGGAGAAGGCGCGTGGGATGCTCTGAGAGAGTCGTGTTGAAACATGTATATTATCGTATGTGAATCAGATCATCAGTCCAGGCTCCATGCATGAGACAGGGTGCTCGGGGCTGGTGCACTGGGATGGCCCAGAGGGATGGGACGGGGAGGGAGGTGGGAGGGGGGATTCAGGATGGGGAACACATGTACACCCGAGGCGGATTCATGCCAAGTATGGCAAAAACCATTGCAGCACTGTCAAGTAATCAGCCTCCGATTAAAATAAATAAATTTTAAAAAATAAACCAAATTCCTTTGCTAACAAGGGCCTGATCAATGTTGGCTTTGTGACTTCCAAAAACACCATTATTTTCGTTCCTTGCTTCCCTCCTTCCTCCCCCTTCTGTCTTTCCTTTTCTTTCTTATTATACAATTGAGAAAGTTTGCTTTCCATTGATAGTTATTAGAGTACTGGCTCTATTCACCATGTTGTACAATACATCCTTGAGCTCCTCTGACACCTAACACGGTGTGCCTCCCACTCGGCCACCTCTGTTGCCCCTCCCTCTTACCCTCCCCTCTGGTAACCAGTAGATTGATCTCTGTATCTGTCAGCCTCCATTTTTGTTACATTCTCTATTTTGTGGTGTTTTCAGATTCTATAAGTGCTATCGTACAGTATTTGTCTATCTCTGTCTGAGTTTTTTTACTTAATAGTGTACCTTCCATGTTGCTGCAAATGTCCAGATTCCATTCTTTTTATGGGGCAACTTCCCTCTATGCCTTTTTAGCAAATGGCACTGCCACCGCACACGACACGGCTCCCCGGCTCAGTTTCCATCTCTGCCCTCACGCAGAGAAACACCAAGACCTCTTCCTCTTCTCCCATGGGATGTGTATCTTTGAAGCTGAGTCTGGAACCAGTTCTTCCCCCCGCCCCCCACTTTCTGGCAAACTGGACCTTCTGGTCCCATTCTCCAACCCCACAGGACCCATCTCCCTCCCTCTTCACACATTTATCCCTGCCCTGCCCTCTCTGCCCCCACTCTCAGAGAACTCGGAGACAAACAGAATTTCACATCAGGTTGATTTTATGTGCATTCTTAATATATGCAGTTGGTATAATAGTCAACGTCGGTACCGTTGGCCAGTACTCAGCGGCAAGACCCTCGAAGATTTCTGAGGTCCCTAGCCATGACTTCCAGTCACTGGCTGCCCACGGGTCCCACTCGAATGACACGGGTCTCCACACTCTCTGGGACCTCCTCTGGTCCGTTCTGATGCAGCTCTTCCTTCACCTGGGAACACTGGCTACAGAGCTTTGAGCCTCCGATCTTTCTCAGGTTCCTTGTGGTGGGCGGTTTCTGAGACGTTTTCTTGGGCAGCTTTGCCTGAAGGTGATTATTCCCTCTCGCACTTGCCCTGGCCACCTGGAGAAAACAAGAGAAGGGTAGAGAATGGCCTTGGTTTGGGGAAGAGGGTGAAGGTGGCCGGGAACGACAGCTTCAGGAGAAGGGGTGTGGGCAGAGAAGGGGTATGTGCCAGGCAAGGACAGGGGAGGGGGTCTTATGGGGTGGGGTCAATGGGCAAGAGGAGTTTGGGTGGGTTCAGCTCACCTTGACATTTGTTTTGGGCCTCAATTGAGAGGAGGTCTTCATCCTTTTGTCCCGGGGAACAGGAGGCAGGTGTTTCCTAACTACTCTGAGGCCTTGGGGCTTCCCAGTCCACTTAGTCATTTTGAGGCCTCCCAGTGGTCTGCTCCAGAGCCCCTGAGCACCCCTATATATACCCCTCCCCAGGGAGACACACCCTCATGCTTTATGAGGTCAGCAAGTCTCTTCCCCAGGCAAAGGTGGCCCTGGGTGAGCCTTGACATCACAAAGCCCCATCCTGACACCTCTAGCGGAGGATGGGGAGCAATTCAGATGTTTTGGTGGGAGAAATGAGGCATTTGTACTTCCCCTAAAGAGGAAGTACTCCCTGCCATCCTCATCTCTCTAAGTCAACTCCGATGGGTCACATGGCAGGGAGAGTGTGTCTCCCCCAAAACTTCCCTATTCTATCTATTTATGACTGTAAAAGTATAAAGGGATTTAAAAAATAAAATCTGCAAACGGTACAGCTTCAGCAGCCCCAGGTAACAAAAGTTTATTTTCTTTGTTCCATAGTCTCAAAATAACTGACAATTAAGAATGAATTTCACCTTTTTCTCAAGCGCACATGGAACCTTCTCCAGGATAGATCACATCCTGGGCCATAAAGCTAGCCTTGGTAAATTCAAAAAAATAGAAATCATTCCAAGCATCTTTTCTGAGCACAATGCAGTAAGATTAGATCTCAATTACTGGAGAAAAACTATTAAAAAATCCAACATATGGAGGCTGAACAACACGCTGCTGAATAACCAACAAGTCACAGAAGAAATAAAAAAAGAAATCAAAATTTGCATAGAAACGAATGAAAATGAAAACACAACAACCCAAAACCTGTGGGACACGGTAAAAGCAGTCCTAAGGGGAATGTTCATAGCAATACAGGCACACCTCAAGAAACAAGAAAAAAGTCAAATAAATAACCTAACTCTACACCTAAAGCCACTAGAAAAGGAAGAAATGAAGAACCCCAGGGTTAGTAGAAGGAAAGAAATCTTAAAAATTAAAGCAGAAATAAATGCAAAAGAAACAAAAGAGACCATAGCAAAAATCAACAAAACCAAAAGCTGGTTCTTTGAAAGGATAAATAAAATTGACAAACCATTAGCCAGACTCATCAAGAAACAAAGGGAGAAAAATCAAATCAATAAAATTAGAAATGAAAATGGAGAGATTACAACAGACAACACAGAAATACAAAGGATCATAAGAGACTACTATCAACAATTATATGCCAATAAAATGGACAACGAGGAAGAAATGGACAAATTCTTAGAAAAGTACAACTTTCCAAAACTCGACCAGGAAGAAATAGAAAATCTCAACAGACCCATCCCAAGCACGGAAATTGAAACTGTAATAAAAAATCTTCCGGCAAACAAAAGCCCAGGTCCAGACGGCGTCACAGCTGAATTCTACCAAAAATTTAGAGAAGAGCTAACAACTATCCTGCTCAAACACTTCCAGAAAATTGCAGAGGATGGTAAACTTCCAAACTCATTCTATGAGGCCACCATCACCCTAATACCAAAACCTGACAAAGATCCCACAAAAAAAGAAAACTACAGGCCAATATCATTGATGAACATAGATGCAAAAATCCTTAACAAAATTCTAGCAATCAGAATCCAACAACACATTAAGAAGATCATACACCATGACCAGGTGGGCTTTATCCCAGGGATGCAAGGATTCTTCAATATCCGCAAATCAATCAATGTAATACACCGCATTAACAAATTGAAAAATAAAAACCATATGATTATCTCAATAGATGCAGAGAAAGCCTTTGACAAAATTCAACATCCATTTATGATCAAAACTCTCCAGAAATCAGGAATAGAAGGAACATACCTCAACATAATAAAAGCTATATATGACAAACCCGCAGCAAACATTATCCTCAATGGTGAAAAATTGAAAGCATTTCCTCTAAAGTCAGGAACAAGACAAGGGTGCCCACTTTCACCATTACTATTCAACATAGTTTTGGAAGTTTTGGCCACAGCAATCAGAACAGAAAAAGAAATAAAAGGAATCCAAATTGGAAAAGAAGAAGTAAAGCTCTCACTGTTTGCAGATGACATGATCCTCTACATAGAAAACCCTAAAGACTCCACCAGAAAATTACTAGAACTAATCAATGACTATAGTAAAGTTGCAGGATATAAAATCAACACACAGAAATCCCTTGCATTCCTATACACTAATAATGAGAAAACAGAAAGAGAAATTAAGGAAACAATTCCATTCACCATTGCAATGGAAAGAATAAAATACTTAGGAATATATCTACCTAAAGAATCTAAAGACCTATATATAGAAAACTATAAAACACTGGTGAAAGAAATCAAAGAGGACACTAACAGATGGAGAAATATACCATGTTCATGGATTGGAAGAATCAATGTAGTGAAAATGACTATACTACCCAAAGCAATCTATAGATTCAATGCAATCCCTATCAAGCTACCAACAGCATTCTTCACAGAGCTAGAACAAATAATTTCACAATTTGTATGGAAAAACAAAAAACCTCGAATAGCCAAAGCGATCTTGAGAAAGAAGAATGGAACTGGAGGAATCAACCTACCTGACTTCAGGCTCTACTACAAAGCCACAGTTATCAAGACAGCATGGTACTGGCACAAAGACAGAAATATAGATCGATGGAACAAAATAGAAAGCCCAGAGATAAATCCACGCACATATGGACACCTTATCTTTGACAAAGGAGGCAAGAATATACAATGGATTAAAGACAATCTCTTTAACAAGTGGTGCTGGGAACTCTGGTCAACCACTTGTAAAAAAATGAAACTAGAACACTTTCTAACACCATACACAAAAATAAACTCAAAATGGATTAAAGATCTAAACGTAAGACCAGAAACTATAAAACTCCTAGAGGAGAACATAGGCAAAACACTCTCTGACATACATCACAGCAGGATCCTCTATGACCCACCTCCCAGAATATTGGAAATAAAAGCAAAAATAAACAAATGGGACCTAATTAACTTAAAAGTTTCTGCACAACAAAGGAAACCATTAGCAAGGTGAAAAGACAGCCTTCAGAATGGGAGAAGATAATAGCAAATGAAGTAACTGACAAACAACTAATCTCGAGAATATACAAGCAACTCCTACAGCTCAACTCCAGAAAAATAAATGACCCAATCAAAAAATGGGCCAAAGAACTAAACAGACATTTCTCCAAAGAAGACATACAGATGGCTAACAAACACATGAAAAGATGCTCAACATCACTCATTATCAGAGACATGCAAATCAAAACCACTATGAGGTACCATTTCACACCAGTCAGAATGGCTGCGATCCAAAAGTCTACAAGTAATAAATGCTGGAGAGGGTGTGGAGAAAAGGGAACCCTCTTACACTGTTGGTGGGAATGCAAACTAGTACAGCCACTATGGAGAACAGTGTGGAGATTCCGTAAAAAACTGGAAATAGACCTGCCTTATAGTCCAGCAATCCCACTGCTGGGCATACACACTGAGGAAACCAGAAGGGAAAGAGACACGAGTACCCCAATGTTCATCGCAGCACTGTTTATAATAGCCAGGACATGGAAGCAACCTAGGTGTCCATCAGCAGATGAATGGATAAGAAAGCTGTGGCACATATACACAATGGAGTATTATTCAGCCATTAAAAAGAATACATTTGACTCAGTTCTAATGAGGTGGATGAAACTGGAGCCTATTATACAGAGTGAAGTAAGCCAGAAAGAAAAACACCAATACAGTATACGAACGCATATATATGGAATTTAGAAAGATGGTAACAATAAGCCTGTGTACGAGACAGCAAAAGAGACACTGATGAATAGAACAGTCTTAGGGACTCTGTGGGAGAGGGAGAGGGTGGGAAGATTTGGGAGAATGGCATTGAAACATGTAAAATATCATGTATGAAATGAGTTGCCAGTCCAGGTTCGATGCATGATACTGGATGCTCGGGGCTGGTGCACTGGGACGCCCCAGAGGGATGGAATGGGGAGGGAGGAGGGAGGAGGGTTCAGGATGGGGAACACATGTACACCCGTGGCGGATTCATGTCAAGTATGGCAAAAACCATTGCAGCACTGTCAAGTAATCAGCCTCCGATTAAAATAAATAAATTTTAAAAAATAAACCAAATTCCTTTGCTAACAAGGGCCTGATCAATGTTGGCTTTGTGACTTCCAAAAACACCATTATTTTCGTTCCTTTCTTCTCTCCTTCCTCCCCCTTCTGTCTTTCCTTTTCTTTCTTATTATACAATTGAGAAAGTCTGCTTTCCATTTATAGTTATTAGAGTACTGGCTCTATTCACCATGTTGTACAATACATCCTTGAGCTCCTCTGACACCTAACACGGTGTGCCTCCCACTCCACCACCTCTGTTGCCCCTCCCTCTTGCCCTCCCCTCTGGTAACCAGTACATTGATCTCTGTATCTGTCAGCCTCCATTTTTGTCACATTCTCTATTTTGTGGTGTTTTCAGACTCTATAAGTGATATCGTACAGTATTTGTCTATCTCTGTCTGAGTTATTTTACTTAATAGTGTACCTTCCATGTTGCTGCAAATGTCCAGATTCCATTCTTTTTATGGGGCAGCTTCCCTCTATGCCTTTTTAGCAAATGGCACTGCCACCGCACACGACACGGCTCCCAGGCTCAGTTTCCATCTCTGCACTCACGCAGAGAAACACCAAGTCCTCTTCCTCTTCTCCCATGGGATGTGTATCTTTGAAGCTGAGTCTGGAACCAGTTCTTCCCCCCGCCCCCCACTTTCTGGCAAACTGGACCTTCTAGTCCCATCTCCAACCCCACAGGACCCATCTCCCTCCCTCTTCACACATTTATCCCTGCCCTGCCCTCTCTGCCCCCACTCTCAGAGACCTCGGAGACAAACAGAATTTCACATCAGGTTGATTTTATGTGCATTCTTAATGTATGCAGTTGGTATAATAGTCAACGTCGGTACCGTTGGCCAGTACTCAGCGGCAAGACCCTCGAAGATTTCTGAGGTCTCTAGCCATGCCTTCCAGTCACTGGCTGCCCACGGGTCCCACTCGAATGACACGGGTCTCCACACTCTCTGGGACCTCCTCTGGTCCGTTCTGATGCAGCTCTTCCTTCACCCGGGAACACTGGCTACAGAGCTTTGAGCCTCCGATCTTTCTCAGGTTCCTTGTGGTGGGCGGTTTCTGAGACGTTTTCTTGGGCAGCTTTGCCTGAAGGTGATTATTCCCTCTCGCACTTGCCCTGGCCACCTGGAGAAAACAAGAGAAGGGTAGAGAATGGCCTTGGTTTGGGGAAGAGGGTGAAGGTGGCCGGGAACGACAGCTTCAGGAGAAGGGGTGTGGGCAGAGAAGGGGTATGTGCCAGGCAAGGACAGGGGAGGGGGTCTTATGGGGTGGGGTCAATGGGCAAGAGGAGTTTGGGTGGGTTCAGCTCACCTTGACATTTGTTTTGGGCCTCAATTGAGAGGAGGTCTTCATCCTTTTGTCCCGGGGAACAGGAGGCAGGTGTTTCCTAACTACTCTGAGGCCTTGGGGCTTCCCAGTCCACTTAGTCATTTTGAGGCCTCCCAGTGGTCTGCTCCAGAGCCCCTGAGCACCCCTATATATACCCCTCCCCAGGGAGACACACCCTCATGCTTTATGAGGTCAGCAAGTCTCTTCCCCAGGCAAAGGTGGCCCTGGGGGAGCCTTGACATCACAAAGCCCCATCCTGACACCTCTAGCGGAGGATGGGGAGCAATTCAGATGTTTTGGTGGGAGAAATGAGGCATTTGTACTTCCCCTAAAGAGGAAGTACTCCCTGCCATCCTCATCTCTCTAAGTCAACTCCGATGGGTCACATGGCAGGGAGAGTGTGTCTCCCCCAAAATTTCCCTATTCTATCTATTTATGACTGTAAAAGTATAAAGGGATTTAAAAAAAAAAATCTGCAACAAAAGTTTATTTTCTTTGTTCCATAGTCTCAAAATAACTGACAATTAAGAATGAATTTCAAATAAAACCTGTTTTTCAAATTCAACAAGATCCTTTGTGTTCAAATATAAGACGATTTTGTTCTTTTCAAGCTAAAAAAAGTTTGCACCTTGCAGTGAATACTTTGTTTCACTGATGGAGACGTAAATAAAAGCACATCCTGTGTCTTTACCTTGACAATTTCTGTGGTATCACTGTGTATTTAGAAAAAACTGTTTGAATGCGGGGTGTGTATAAGTCCCTTCCCTCGGGGACTGCAGGCTGTGGAGGAAGTGATCTCGAGGCCTTGCAAACCATGAAGGATGCTCTGTGGAAGGGAGCAGTGGTAACCATGGCAGCCTGTGTTGGTGACAATTGTTGAACAGGGTCTTCTCTTAATGAACTCCCTCATAGAAGACAATGAATTTTTAAAGAGAAGTACTAAGACTGTGGCCGTATGAATTTATATATATATATATATTTATATATGTATACCTATACACACATATGTGTATGTGTTTGGATATGTATACACACACTCATGCGTGTGTGCATTTGTATATATGTACCCTGAAACTTTGTACCTTGTGAATAATATGTAAAATATTAAAACCTGACATATATGACAACAAGGTTTTCAAACTTCAACCAACAGAATTTGGTGTTGCAGAGGAAAAGTATTTAATTACTGACATTATTTTTGAATAGTGGAGTATGGAGATGGTAATGAAAACAGAAGCAGTGTTTACTTGGTTTTATTCTTGTAATAAAAGTCTTCGTGGGCAATGCTCCCCAGTATTGCCTGCACGGGATGTGGGCTACTCCCCCTGCCCCACCTGTGGGGCCCACTGCCCCATTCTAAATTCCTTTGCCCCGAAGAAGACATACAGATGGCTAACAAACACATGAAAAGATGCTCAACATCCCTCATTATCAGACAAATGCAAAGCAAAACCGCAATGAAGTACCATCTCAGGCCAGTCAGGATGGCTGCTATCCAAACATCTACAAGCAACAAATGCAGAAGAGGGTGTGGAGAGAAGGGAACCCTCTTACACTGTTGGTGCGAATGCAAACTAGTACAGCCACTATGGAGCACAGTGTGGAGATTCCTTACAAAACTGGCACTAGAACTGCCATATGACCCAGCCATCCCACTGCTGGGCATACACACCGAGGAAACCAGAATTGAAAGAGACATGTGGACTCGAATGATCATCACAGCACTGTTTACGATAGGCAGGACGTGGAAGCAACCTAGATGTCCATCAGCAGACGAATGGACGAGAAAGCAGTGGAACATATACACAATGGAATATTACTCAGCCATGCAAAAGAATACACTTGACTCAGTTCTAATGAGGAGGATGAAACTGGAGCCTATTATACAGAGGGAAATAAGTCAGAAAGAAAAACACCAATCCACTCTACTAAGGCATATATATGGAATGTAGAAAGATGGTAATGATAACCCTGTATGCGAGACTGCAAAAGAGACACAGACGCACAGAAGAGTCTTTTGGACTCTGCGGGAGAAGGCGAGCGTGGGATGCTCTGAGAGAGTCGTGTTGAAACATGTATATTATCGTATGTGAATCAGATCATCAGTCCAGGCTCCATGCATGAGACAGGGTGCTCGGGGCTGGTGCACTGGGATGGCCCAGAGGGATGGGACGGGGAGGGAGGTGGGAGGGGGGATTCAGGATGGGGAACACATGTACACCCGAGGCGGATTCATGCCAAGTATGGCAAAAACCATTGCAGCACTGTCAAGTAATCAGCCTCCGAGTAAAATAAATAAATTTTAAAAAACAAACTAACTTCCTTTGGTAAAACGGGCCTGATCAATGTTGGCTTTGTGACTTCCAAAAACACCATTATTTTCGTTCCTTGCTTCCCTCCTTCCTCCCCCTTCTGTCTTTCCTTTTCTTTCTTATTATACAATTGAGAAAGTTTGCTTTCCATTGATAGTTATTAGAGTACTGGCTCTATTCACCATGTTGTACAATACATCCTTGAGCTCCTCTGACACCTAACACGGTGTGCCTCCCACTCGGCCACCTCTGTTGCCCCTCCCTCTTACCCTCCCCTCTGGTAACCAGTAGATTGATCTCTGTATCTGTCAGCCTCCATTTTTGTTACATTCTCTATTTTGTGGTGTTTTCAGATTCTATAAGTGCTATCGTACAGTATTTGTCTATCTCTGTCTGAGTTTTTTTACTTAATAGTGTACCTTCCATGTTGCTGCAAATGTCCAGATTCCATTCTTTTTATGGGGCAACTTCCCTCTATGCCTTTTTAGCAAATGGCACTGCCACCGCCCACGACACGGCTCCCCGGCTCAGTTTCCATCTCTGCCCTCACGCAGAGAAACACCAAGACCTCTTCCTCTTCTCCCATGGGATGTGTATCTTTGAAGCTGAGTCTGGAACCAGTTCTTCCCCCCGCCCCCCACTTTCTGGCAAACTGGACCTTCTGGTCCCATCTCCAACCCCACAGGACCCATCTCCCTCCCTCTTCACACATTTATCCCTGCCCTGCCCTCTCTGCCCCCACTCTCAGAGAACTCGGAGACAAACAGAATTTCACATCAGGTTGATTTTATGTGCATTCTTAATGTATGCAGTTGGTATAATAGTCAACGTCGGTACCGTTGGCCAGTACTCAGCGGCAAGACCCTCGAAGATTTCTGAGGTCCCTAGCCATGACTTCCAGTCACTGGCTGCCCACGGGTCCCACTCGAATGACACGGGTCTCCACACTCTCTGGGACCTCCTCTGGTCCGTTCTGATGCAGCTCTTCCTGCACCCGGGAACACTGGCTACAGAGCTTTGAGCCTCCGATCTTTCTCAGGTTCCTTGTGGTGGGCGGTTTCTGAGAAGTTTTCTTGGGCAGCTTTGCCTGAAGGTGATTATTCCCTCTCGCACTTGCCCTGGCCACCTGGAGAAAACAAGAGAAGGGTAGAGAATGGCCTTGGTTTGGGGAAGAGGGTGAAGGTGGCCGGGAACGACAGCTTCAGGAGAAGGGGTGTGGGCAGAGAAGGGGTATGTGCCAGGCAAGGACAGGGGAGGGGGTCTTATGGGGTGGGGTCAATGGGCAAGAGGAGTTTGGGTGGGTTCAGCTCACCTTGACATTTGTTTTGGGCCTCAATTGAGAGGAGGTCTTCATCCTTTTGTCCCGGGGAACAGGAGGCAGGTGTTTCCTAACTACTCTGAGGCCTTGGGGCTTCCCAGTCCACTTAGTCATTTTGAGGCCTCCCAGTGGTCTGCTCCAGAGCCCCTGAGCACCCCTATATATACCCCTCGCCAGGGAGACACACCCTCATGCTTTATGAGGTCAGCAAGTCTCTTCCCCAGCCAATGGTGGCCCTGGGTGAGCCTTGACATCACAAAGCCCCATCCTGACACCTCTAGCGGAGGATGGGGAGCAATTCAGATGTTTTGGTGGGAGAAATGAGGCATTTGTACTTCCCCTAAAGAGGAAGTACTCCCTGCCATCCTCATCTCTCTAAGTCAACTCCGATGGGTCACATGGCAGGGAGAGTGTGTCTCCCCCAAAACTTCCCTATTCTATCTATTTATGACTGTAAAAGTATAAAGGGATTTAAAAAATAAAATCTGCAAACGGTACAGCTTCAGCAGCCCCAGGTAACAAAAGTTTATTTTCTTTGTTCCATAGTCTCAAAATAACTGACAATTAAGAATGAATTTCACCTTTTTCTCAAGCGCACATGGAACCTTCTCCAGGATAGATCACATCCTGGGCCATAAAGCTAGCCTTGGTAAATTCAAAAAAATAGAAATCATTCCAAGCATCTTTTCTGAGCACAATGCAGTAAGATTAGATCTCAATTACTGGAGAAAAACTATTAAAAAATCCAACATATGGAGGCTGAACAACACGCTGCTGAATAACCAACAAGTCACAGAAGAAATAAAAAAAGAAATCAAAATTTGCATAGAAACGAATGAAAATGAAAACACAACAACCCAAAACCTGTGGGACACGGTAAAAGCAGTCCTAAGGGGAATGTTCATAGCAATACAGGCACACCTCAAGAAACAAGAAAAAAGTCAAATAAATAACCTAACTCTACACCTAAAGCCACTAGAAAAGGATGAAATGAAGAACCCCAGGGTTAGTAGAAGGAAAGAAATCTTAAAAATTAAAGCAGAAATAAATGCAAAAGAAACAAAAGAGACCATAGCAAAAATCAACAAAACCAAAAGCTGGTTCTTTGAAAGGATAAATAAAATTGACAAACCATTAGCCAGACTCATCAAGAAACAAAGGGAGAAAAATCAAATCAATAAAATTAGAAATGAAAATGGAGAGATTACAACAGACAACACAGAAATACAAAGGATCATAAGAGACTACTATCAACAATTATATGCCAATAAAATGGACAACGAGGAAGAAATGGACAAATTCTTAGAAAAGTACAACTTTCCAAAACTCGACCAGGAAGAAATAGAAAATCTCAACAGACCCATCCCAAGCACGGAAATTGAAACTGTAATAAAAAATCTTCCGGCAAACAAAAGCCCAGGTCCAGACGGCGTCACAGCTGAATTCTACCAAAAATTTAGAGAAGAGCTAACAACTATCCTGCTCAAACACTTCCAGAAAATTGCAGAGGATGGTAAACTTCCAAACTCATTCTATGAGGCCACCATCACCCTAATACCAAAACCTGACAAAGATCCCACAAAAAAAGAAAACTACAGGCCAATATCATTGATGAACATAGATGCAAAAATCCTTAACAAAATTCTAGCAATCAGAATCCAACAACACATTAAGAAGATCATACACCATGACCAGGTGGGCTTTATCCCAGGGATGCAAGGATTCTTCAATATCCGCAAATCAATCAATGTAATACACCGCATTAACAAATTGAAAAATAAAAACCATATGATTATCTCAATAGATGCAGAGAAAGCCTTTGACAAAATTCAACATCCATTTATGATCAAAACTCTCCAGAAATCAGGAATAGAAGGAACATACCTCAACATAATAAAAGCTATATATGACAAACCCGCAGCAAACATTATCCTCAATGGTGAAAAATTGAAAGCATTTCCTCTAAAGTCAGGAACAAGACAAGGGTGCCCACTTTCACCATTACTATTCAACATAGTTTTGGAAGTTTTGGCCACAGCAATCAGAACAGAAAAAGAAATAAAAGGAATCCAAATTGGAAAAGAAGAAGTAAAGCTCTCACTGTTTGCAGATGACATGATCCTCTACATAGAAAACCCTAAAGACTCCACCAGAAAATTACTAGAACTAATCAATGACTATAGTAAAGTTGCAGGATATAAAATCAACACACAGAAATCCCTTGCATTCCTATACACTAATAATGAGAAAACAGAAAGAGAAATTAAGGAAACAATTCCATTCACCATTGCAATGGAAAGAATAAAATACTTAGGAATATATCTACCTAAAGAATCTAAAGACCTATATATAGAAAACTATAAAACACTGGTGAAAGAAATCAAAGAGGACACTAACAGATGGAGAAATATACCATGTTCATGGATTGGAAGAATCAATGTAGTGAAAATGACTATACTACCCAAAGCAATCTATAGATTCAATGCAATCCCTATCAAGCTACCAACAGCATTCTTCACAGAGCTAGAACAAATAATTTCACAATTTGTATGGAAAAACAAAAAACCTCGAATAGCCAAAGCGATCTTGAGAAAGAAGAATGGAACTGGAGGAATCAACCTACCTGACTTCAGGCTCTACTACAAAGCCACAGTTATCAAGACCGTATGGTACTGGCACAAAGACAGAAATATAGATCGATGGAACAAAATAGAAAGCCCAGAGATAAATCCACGCACATATGGACACCTTATCTTTGACAAAGGAGGCAAGAATATACAATGGATTAAAGACAATCTCTTTAACAAGTGGTGCTGGGAACTCTGGTCAACCACTTGTAAAAAAATGAAACTAGAACACTTTCTAACACCATACACAAAAATAAACTCAAAATGGATTAAAGATCTAAACGTAAGACCAGAAACTATAAAACTCCTAGAGGAGAACATAGGCAAAACACTCTCTGACATACATCACAGCAGGATCCTCTATGACCCACCTCCCAGAATATTGGAAATAAAAGCAAAAATAAACAAATGGGACCTAATTAACTTAAAAGTTTCTGCACAACAAAGGAAACCATTAGCAAGGTGAAAAGACAGCCTTCAGAATGGGAGAAGATAATAGCAAATGAAGTAACTGACAAACAACTAATCTCGAGAATATACAAGCAACTCCTACAGCTCAACTCCAGAAAAATAAATGACCCAATCAAAAAATGGGCCAAAGAACTAAACAGACATTTCTCCAAAGAAGACATACAGATGGCTAACAAACACATGAAAAGATGCTCAACATCACTCATTATCAGAGACATGCAAATCAAAACCACTATGAGGTACCATTTCACACCAGTCAGAATGGCTGCGATCCAAAAGTCTACAAGTAATAAATGCTGGAGAGGGTGTGGAGAAAAGGGAACCCTCTTACACTGTTGGTGGGAATGCAAACTAGTACAGCCACTATGGAGAACAGTGTGGGGATTCCGTAAAAAACTGGAAATAGACCTGCCTTATAGTCCAGCAATCCCACTGCTGGGCATACACACTGAGGAAACCAGAAGGGAAAGAGACACGAGTACCCCAATGTTCATCGCAGCACTGTTTATAATAGCCAGGACATGGAAGCAACCTAGGTGTCCATCAGCAGATGAATGGATAAGAAAGCTGTGGCACATATACACAATGGAGTATTATTCAGCCATTAAAAAGAATACATTTGACTCAGTTCTAATGAGGTGGATGAAACTGGAGCCTATTATACAGAGTGAAATAAGCCAGAAAGAAAAACACCAATACAGTATACGAACGCATATATATGGAATTTAGAAAGATGGTAACAATAAGCCTGTGTACGAGACAGCAAAAGAGACACTGATGAATAGAACAGTCTTAGGGACTCTGTGGGAGAGGGAGAGGGTGGGAAGATTTGGGAGAATGGCATTGAAACATGTAAAATATCATGTATGAAATGAGTTGCCAGTCCAGGTTCGATGCATGATACTGGATGCTCGGGGCTGGTGCACTGGGACGCCCCAGAGGGATGGAATGGGGAGGGAGGAGGGAGGAGGGTTCAGGATGGGGAACACATGTACACCCGTGGCGGATTCATGTCAAGTATGGCAAAAACCATTGCAGCACTGTCAAGTAATCAGCCTCCGATTAAAATAAATAAATTTTAAAAAATAAACCAAATTCCTTTGCTAACAAGGGCCTGATCAATGTTGGCTTTGTGACTTCCAAAAACACCATTATTTTCGTTCCTTTCTTCTCTCCTTCCTCCCCCTTCTGTCTTTCCTTTTCTTTCTTATTATACAATTGAGAAAGTCTGCTTTCCATTTATAGTTATTAGAGTACTGGCTCTATTCACCATGTTGTACAATACATCCTTGAGCTCCTCTGACACCTAACACGGTGTGCCTCCCACTCCACCACCTCTGTTGCCCCTCCCTCTTGCCCTCCCCTCTGGTAACCAGTACATTGATCTCTGTATCTGTCAGCCTCCATTTTTGTCACATTCTCTATTTTGTGGTGTTTTCAGACTCTATAAGTGATATCGTACAGTATTTGTCTATCTCTGTCTGAGTTATTTTACTTAATAGTGTACCTTCCATGTTGCTGCAAATGTCCAGATTCCATTCTTTTTATGGGGCAGCTTCCCTCTATGCCTTTTTAGCAAATGGCACTGCCACCGCACACGACACGGCTCCCAGGCTCAGTTTCCATCTCTGCACTCACGCAGAGAATCACCAAGTCCTCTTCCTCTTCTCCCATGGGATGTGTATCTTTGAAGCTGAGTCTGGAACCAGTTCTTCCCCCCGCCCCCCACTTTCTGGCAAACTGGACCTTCTAGTCCCATCTCCAACCCCACAGGACCCATCTCCCTCCCTCTTCACACATTTATCCCTGCCCTGCCCTCTCTGCCCCCACTCTCAGAGAACTCGGAGACAAACAGAATTTCACATCAGGTTGATTTTATGTGCATTCTTAATGTATGCAGTTCGTATAATAGTCAACGTCGGTACCGTTGGCCAGTACTCAGCGGCAAGACCCTCGAAGATTTCTGAGGTCTCTAGCCATGCCTTCCAGTCACTGGCTGCCCACGGGTCCCACTCGAATGACACGGGTCTCCACACTCTCTGGGACCTCCTCTGGTACGTTCTGATGCAGCTCTTCCTGCACCCGGGAACACTGGCTACAGAGCTTTGAGCCTCCGATCTTTCTCAGGTTCCTTGTGGTGGGCGGTTTCTGAGACGTTTTCTTGGGCAGCTTTGCCTGAAGGTGATTATTCCCTCTCGCACTTGCCCTGGCCACCTGGAGAAAACAAGAGAAGGGTAGAGAATGGCCTTGGTTTGGGGAAGAGGGTGAAGGTGGCCGGGAACGACAGCTTCAGGAGAAGGGGTGTGGGCAGAGAAGGGGTATGTGCCAGGCAAGGACAGGGGAGGGGGTCTTATGGGGTGGGGTCAATGGGCAAGAGGAGTTTGGGTGGGTTCAGCTCACCTTGACATTTGTTTTGGGCCTCAATTGAGAGGAGGTCTTCATCCTTTTGTCCCGGGGAACAGGAGGCAGGTGTTTCCTAACTACTCTGAGGCCTTGGGACTTCCCAGTCCACTTAGTCATTTTGAGGCCTCCCAGTGGTCTGCTCCAGAGCCCCTGAGCACCCCTATATATACCCCTCCCCAGGGAGACACACCCTCATGCTTTATGAGGTCAGCAAGTCTCTTCCCCAGGCAAAGGTGGCCCTGGGTGAGCCTTGACATCACAAAGCCCCATCCTGACACCTCTAGCGGAGGATGGGGAGCAATTCAGATGTTTTGGTGGGAGAAATGAGGCATTTGTACTTCCCCTAAAGAGGAAGTACTCCCTGCCATCCTCATCTCTCTAAGTCAACTCCGATGGGTCACATGGCAGGGAGAGTGTGTCTCCCCCAAAATTTCCCTATTCTATCTATTTATGACTGTAAAAGTATAAAGGGATTTAAAAAAAAAATCTGCAACAAAAGTTTATTTTCTTTGTTCCATAGTCTCAAAATAACTGACAATTAAGAATGAATTTCAAATAAAACCTGTTTTTCAAATTCAACAAGATCCTTTGTGTTCAAATATAAGACGATTTTGTTCTTTTCAAGCTAAAAAAAGTTTGCACCTTGCAGTGAATACTTTGTTTCACTGATGGAGACGTAAATAAAAGCACATCCTGTGTCTTTACCTTGACAATTTCTGTGGTATCACTGTGTATTTAGAAAAAACTGTTTGGATGCGGGGTGTGTATTAGTCCCTTCCCTCGGGGACTGCAGGCTGTGCAGGAAGTGATCTCGAGGCCTTGCAAACCATGAAGGATGCTCTGTGGAAGGGAGCAGTGGTAACCATGGCAGCCTGTGTTGGTGACAATTGTTGAACAGGGTCTTCTCTTAATGAACTCCCTCATAGAAGACAATGAATTTTTAAAGAGAAGTACTAAGACTGTGGCCGTATGAATTTATATATATATATATATATATATATATATTTATATATGTATACCTATACACACATATGTGTATGTGTTTGGATATGTATACACACACTCATGCGTGTGTGCATTTGTATATATGTACCCTGAAACTTTGTACCTTGTGAATAATATGTAAAATATTAAAACCTGACATATATGACAACAAGCTTTTCAAACTTCAACCAACAGAATTTGGTGTTGAAGAGGAAAAGTATTTAATTACTGACATTATTTTTGAATAGTGGAGTATGGAGATGGTAATGAAAACAGAACCAGTGTTTACTTGGTTTTATTCTTGTAATAAAAGTCTTCGTGGGCAATGCTCCCCAGTATTGCCTGCACGGGATGTGGGCTACTCCCCCTGCCCCACCTGTGGGGCCCACTGCCCCATTCTAAATTCCTTTGCCCCGAAGAAGACATACAGATGGCTAACAAACACATGAAAAGATGCTCAACATCCCTCATTATCAGACAAATGCAAAGCAAAACCGCAATGAAGTACCATCTCAGGCCAGTCAGGATGGCTGCTATCCAAACATCTACAAGCAACAAATGCAGAAGAGGGTGTGGAGAGAAGGGAACCCTCTTACACTGTTGGTGCGAATGCAAACTAGTACAGCCACTATGGAGCACAGTGTGGAGATTCCTTACAAAACTGGCACTAGAACTGCCATATGACCCAGCCATCCCACTGCTGGGCATACACACCGAGGAAACCAGAATTGAAAGAGACATGTGGACTCGAATGATCATCACAGCACTGTTTACGATAGGCAGGACATGGAAGCAACCTAGATGTCCATCAGCAGACGAATGGACGAGAAAGCGGTGGAACATATACACAATGGAATATTACTCAGCCATGCAAAAGAATACACTTGACTCAGTTCTAATGAGGAGGATGAAACTGGAGCCTATTATACAGAGGGAAATAAGTCAGAAAGAAAAACACCAATCCACTCTACTAAGGCATATATATGGAATGTAGAAAGATGGTAATGATAACCCTGTATGCGAGACTGCAAAAGAGACACAGACGTACAGAAGAGTCTTTTGGACTCTGCGGGAGAAGGCGAGCGTGGGATGCTCTGAGAGAGTCGTGTTGAAACATGTATATTTTCGTATGTGAATCAGATCATCAGTCCAGGCTCCATGCATGAGACAGGGTGCTCGGGGCTGGTGCACTGGGATGGCCCAGAGGGATGGGACGGGGAGGGAGGTGGGAGGGGAGATTCAGGATGGGGAACACATGTACACCCGAGGCGGATTCATGCCAAGTTTGGCAAAAACCATTGCAGCACTGTCAAGTAATCAGCCTCCGAGTAAAATAAATAAATTTTAAAAAACAAACTAAATTCCTTTGGTAAAACGGGCCTGATCAATGTTGGCTTTGTGACTTCCAAAAACACCATTATTTTCGTTCCTTGCTTCCCTCCTTCCTCCCCCTTCTGTCTTTCCTTTTCTTTCTTATTACACAAATGAGAAAGTTTGCTTTCCATTGATAGTTATTAGAGTACTGGCTCTATTCACCATGTTGTACAATACATCCTTGAGCTCCTCTGACACCTAACACGGTGTGCCTCCCACTCTGCCACCTCTGTTGCCCCTCCCTCTTACCCTCCCCTCTGGTAACCAGTAGATTGATCTCTGTATCTGTGAGCCTCCATTTTTGTTACATTCTCTATTTTGTGGTGTTTTCAGATTCTATAAGTGCTATCGTACAGTATTTGTCTATCTCTGTCTGAGTTTTTTTACTTAATAGTGTACCTTCCATGTTGCTGCAAATGTCCAGATTCCATTCTTTTTATGGGGCAACTTCCCTCTATGCCTTTTTAGCAAATGGCACTGCCACCGCCCACGACACGGCTCCCCGGCTCAGTTTCCATCTCTGCCCTCACGCAGAGAAACACCAAGACCTCTTCCTCTTCTCCCATGGGATGTGTATCTTTGAAGCTGAGTCTGGAACCAGTTCTTCCCCCCGCCCCCCACTTTCTGGCAAACTGGACCTTCTGGTCCCATCTCCAACCCCACAGGACCCATCTCCCTCCCTCTTCACACATTTATCCCTGCCCTGCCCTCTCTGCCCCCACTCTCAGAGAACTCGGAGACAAACAGAATTTCACATCAGGTTGATTTTATGTGCATTCTTAATGTATGCAGTTGGTATAATAGTCAACGTCGGTACCGTTGGCCAGTACTCAGCGGCAAGACCCTCGAAGATTTCTGAGGTCCCTAGCCATGACTTCCAGTCACTGGCTGCCCACGGGTCCCACTCGAATGACACGGGTCTCCACACTCTCTGGGACCTCCTCTGGTCCGTTCTGATGCAGCTCTTCCTGCACCCGGGAACACTGGCTACAGAGCTTTGAGCCTCCGATCTTTCTCAGGTTCCTTGTGGTGGGCGGTTTCTGAGAAGTTTTCTTGGGCAGCTTTGCCTGAAGGTGATTATTCCCTCTCGCACTTGCCCTGGCCACCTGGAGAAAACAAGAGAAGGGTAGAGAATGGCCTTGGTTTGGGGAAGAGGGTGAAGGTGGCCGGGAACGACAGCTTCAGGAGAAGGGGTGTGGGCAGAGAAGGGGTATGTGCCAGGCAAGGACAGGGGAGGGGGTCTTATGGGGTGGGGTCAATGGGCAAGAGGAGTTTGGGTGGGTTCAGCTCACCTTGACATTTGTTTTGGGCCTCAATTGAGAGGAGGTCTTCATCCTTTTGTCCCGGGGAACAGGAGGCAGGTGTTTCCTAACTACTCTGAGGCCTTGGGGCTTCCCAGTCCACTTAGTCATTTTGAGGCCTCCCAGTGGTCTGCTCCAGAGCCCCTGAGCACCCCTATATATACCCCTCGCCAGGGAGACACACCCTCATGCTTTATGAGGTCAGCAAGTCTCTTCCCCAGGCAAAGGTGGCCCTGGGTGAGCCTTGACATCACAAAGCCCCATCCTGACACCTCTAGCGGAGGATGGGGAGCAATTCAGATGTTTTGGTGGGAGAAATGAGGCATTTGTACTTCCCCTAAAGAGGAAGTACTCCCTGCCATCCTCATCTCTCTAAGTCAACTCCGATGGGTCACATGGCAGGGAGAGTGTGTCTCCCCCAAAACTTCCCTATTCTATCTATTTATGACTGTAAAAGTATAAAGGGATTTAAAAAATAAAATCTGCAAACGATACAGCTTCAGCAGCCCCAGGTAACAAAAGTTTATTTTCTTTGTTCCATAGTCTCAAAATAACTGACAATTAAGAATGAATTTCACCTTTTTCTCAAGCGCACATGGAACCTTCTCCAGGATAGATCACATCCTGGGCCATAAAGCTAGCCTTGGTAAATTCAAAAAAATAGAAATCATTCCAAGCATCTTTTCTGAGCACAATGCAGTAAGATTAGATCTCAATTACTGGAGAAAAACTATTAAAAAATCCAACATATGGAGGCTGAACAACACGCTGCTGAATAACCAACAAGTCACAGAAGAAATAAAAAAAGAAATCAAAATTTGCATAGAAACGAATGAAAATGAAAACACAACAACCCAAAACCTGTGGGACACGGTAAAAGCAGTCCTAAGGGGAATGTTCATAGCAATACAGGCACACCTCAAGAAACAAGAAAAAAGTCAAATAAATAACCTAACTCTACACCTAAAGCCACTAGAAAAGGAAGAAATGAAGAACCCCAGGGTTAGTAGAAGGAAAGAAATCTTAAAAATTAAAGCAGAAATAAATGCAAAAGAAACAAAAGAGACCATAGCAAAAATCAACAAAACCAAAAGCTGGTTCTTTGAAAGGATAAATAAAATTGACAAACCATTAGCCAGACTCATCAAGAAACAAAGGGAGAAAAATCAAATCAATAAAATTAGAAATGAAAATGGAGAGATTACAACAGACAACACAGAAATACAAAGGATCATAAGAGACTACTATCAACAATTATATGCCAATAAAATGGACAACGAGGAAGAAATGGACAAATTCTTAGAAAAGTACAACTTTCCAAAACTCGACCAGGAAGAAATAGAAAATCTCAACAGACCCATCCCAAGCACGGAAATTGAAACTGTAATAAAAAATCTTCCGGCAAACAAAAGCCCAGGTCCAGACGGCGTCACAGCTGAATTCTACCAAAAATTTAGAGAAGAGCTAACAACTATCCTGCTCAAACACTTCCAGAAAATTGCAGAGGATGGTAAACTTCCAAACTCATTCTATGAGGCCACCATCACCCTAATACCAAAACCTGACAAAGATCCCACAAAAAAAGAAAACTACAGGCCAATATCATTGATGAACATAGATGCAAAAATCCTTAACAAAATTCTAGCAATCAGAATCCAACAACACATTAAGAAGATCATACACCATGACCAGGTGGGCTTTATCCCAGGGATGCAAGGATTCTTCAATATCCGCAAATCAATCAATGTAATACACCGCATTAACAAATTGAAAAATAAAAACCATATGATTATCTCAATAGATGCAGAGAAAGCCTTTGACAAAATTCAACATCCATTTATGATCAAAACTCTCCAGAAATCAGGAATAGAAGGAACATACCTCAACATAATAAAAGCTATATATGACAAACCCGCAGCAAACATTATCCTCAATGGTGAAAAATTGAAAGCATTTCCTCTAAAGTCAGGAACAAGACAAGGGTGCCCACTTTCACCATTACTATTCAACATAGTTTTGGAAGTTTTGGCCACAGCAATCAGAACAGAAAAAGAAATAAAAGGAATCCAAATTGGAAAAGAAGAAGTAAAGCTCTCACTGTTTGCAGATGACATGATCCTCTACATAGAAAACCCTAAAGACTCCACCAGAAAATTACTAGAACTAATCAATGACTATAGTAAAGTTGCAGGATATAAAATCAACACACAGAAATCCCTTGCATTCCTATACACTAATAATGAGAAAACAGAAAGAGAAATTAAGGAAACAATTCCATTCACCATTGCAATGGAAAGAATAAAATACTTAGGAATATATCTACCTAAAGAATCTAAAGACCTATATATAGAAAACTATAAAACACTGGTGAAAGAAATCAAAGAGGACACTAACAGATGGAGAAATATACCATGTTCATGGATTGGAAGAATCAATGTAGTGAAAATGACTATACTACCCAAAGCAATCTATAGATTCAATGCAATCCCTATCAAGCTACCAACAGCATTCTTCACAGAGCTAGAACAAATAATTTCACAATTTGTATGGAAAAACAAAAAACCTCGAATAGCCAAAGCGATCTTGAGAAAGAAGAATGGAACTGGAGGAATCAACCTACCTGACTTCAGGCTCTACTACAAAGCCACAGTTATCAAGACCGTATGGTACTGGCACAAAGACAGAAATATAGATCGATGGAACAAAATAGAAAGCCCAGAGATAAATCCACGCACATATGGACACCTTATCTTCGACAAAGGAGGCAAGAATATACAATGGATTAAAGACAATCTCTTTAACAAGTGGTGCTGGGAACTCTGGTCAACCACTTGTAAAAAAATGAAACTAGAACACTTTCTAACACCATACACAAAAATAAACTCAAAATGGATTAAAGATCTAAACGTAAGACCAGAAACTATAAAACTCCTAGAGGAGAACATAGGCAAAACACTCTCTGACATACATCACAGCAGGATCCTCTATGACCCACCTCCCAGAATATTGGAAATAAAAGCAAAAATAAACAAATGGGACCTAATTAACTTAAAAGTTTCTGCACAACAAAGGAAACCATTAGCAAGGTGAAAAGACAGCCTTCAGAATGGGAGAAGATAATAGCAAATGAAGTAACTGACAAACAACTAATCTCGAGAATATACAAGCAACTCCTACAGCTCAACTCCAGAAAAATAAATGACCCAATCAAAAAATGGGCCAAAGAACTAAACAGACATTTCTCCAAAGAAGACATACAGATGGCTAACAAACACATGAAAAGATGCTCAACATCACTCATTATCAGAGACATGCAAATCAAAACCACTATGAGGTACCATTTCACACCAGTCAGAATGGCTGCGATCCAAAAGTCTACAAGTAATAAATGCTGGAGAGGGTGTGGAGAAAAGGGAACCCTCTTACACTGTTGGTGGGAATGCAAACTAGTACAGCCACTATGGAGAACAGTGTGGGGATTCCGTAAAAAACTGGAAATAGACCTGCCTTATAGTCCAGCAATCCCACTGCTGGGCATACACACTGAGGAAACCAGAAGGGAAAGAGACACGAGTACCCCAATGTTCATCGCAGCACTGTTTATAATAGCCAGGACATGGAAGCAACCTAGGTGTCCATCAGCAGATGAATGGATAAGAAAGCTGTGGCACATATACACAATGGAGTATTATTCAGCCATTAAAAAGAATACATTTGACTCAGTTCTAATGAGGTGGATGAAACTGGAGCCTATTATACAGAGTGAAATAAGCCAGAAAGAAAAACACCAATACAGTATACGAACGCATATATATGGAATTTAGAAAGATGGTAACAATAAGCCTGTGTACGAGACAGCAAAAGAGACACTGATGAATAGAACAGTCTTAGGGACTCTGTGGGAGAGGGAGAGGGTGGGAAGATTTGGGAGAATGGCATTGAAACATGTAAAATATCATGTATGAAATGAGTTGCCAGTCCAGGTTCGATGCATGATACTGGATGCTCGGGGCTGGTGCACTGGGACGCCCCAGAGGGATGGAATGGGGAGGGAGGAGGGAGGAGGGTTCAGGATGGGGAACACATGTACACCCGTGGCGGATTCATGTCAAGTATGGCAAAAACCATTGCAGCACTGTCAAGTAATCAGCCTCCGATTAAAATAAATAAATTTTAAAAAATAAACCAAATTCCTTTGCTAACAAGGGCCTGATCAATGTTGGCTTTGTGACTTCCAAAAACACCATTATTTTCGTTCCTTTCTTCTCTCCTTCCTCCCCCTTCTGTCTTTCCTTTTCTTTCTTATTATACAATTGAGAAAGTCTGCTTTCCATTTATAGTTATTAGAGTACTGGCTCTATTCACCATGTTGTACAATACATCCTTGAGCTCCTCTGACACCTAACACGGTGTGCCTCCCACTCTACCACCTCTGTTGCCCCTCCCTCTTGCCCTCCCCTCTGGTAACCAGTACATTGATCTCTGTATCTGTCAGCCTCCATTTTTGTCACATTCTCTATTTTGTGGTGTTTTCAGACTCTATAAGTGATATCGTACAGTATTTGTCTATCTCTGTCTGAGTTATTTTACTTAATAGTGTACCTTCCATGTTGCTGCAAATGTCCAGATTCCATTCTTTTTATGGGGCAGCTTCCCTCTATGCCTTTTTAGCAAATGGCACTGCCACCGCACACGACACGGCTCCCAGGCTCAGTTTCCATCTCTGCACTCACGCAGAGAATCACCAAGTCCTCTTCCTCTTCTCCCATGGGATGTGTATCTTTGAAGCTGAGTCTGGAACCAGTTCTTCCCCCCGCCCCCCACTTTCTGGCAAACTGGACCTTCTAGTCCCATCTCCAACCCCACAGGACCCATCTCCCTCCCTCTTCACACATTTATCCCTGCCCTGCCCTCTCTGCCCCCACTCTCAGAGAACTCGGAGACAAACAGAATTTCACATCAGGTTGATTTTATGTGCATTCTTAATGTATGCAGTTCGTATAATAGTCAACGTCGGTACCGTTGGCCAGTACTCAGCGGCAAGACCCTCGAAGATTTCTGAGGTCTCTAGCCATGCCTTCCAGTCACTGGCTGCCCACGGGTCCCACTCGAATGACACGGGTCTCCACACTCTCTGGGACCTCCTCTGGTACGTTCTGATGCAGCTCTTCCTGCACCCGGGAACACTGGCTACAGAGCTTTGAGCCTCCGATCTTTCTCAGGTTCCTTGTGGTGGGCGGTTTCTGAGACGTTTTCTTGGGCAGCTTTGCCTGAAGGTGATTATTCCCTCTCGCACTTGCCCTGGCCACCTGGAGAAAACAAGAGAAGGGTAGAGAATGGCCTTGGTTTGGGGAAGAGGGTGAAGGTGGCCGGGAACGACAGCTTCAGGAGAAGGGGTGTGGGCAGAGAAGGGGTATGTGCCAGGCAAGGACAGGGGAGGGGGTCTTATGGGGTGGGGTCAATGGGCAAGAGGAGTTTGGGTGGGTTCAGCTCACCTTGACATTTGTTTTGGGCCTCAATTGAGAGGAGGTCTTCATCCTTTTGTCCCGGGGAACAGGAGGCAGGTGTTTCCTAACTACTCTGAGGCCTTGGGGCTTCCCAGTCCACTTAGTCATTTTGAGGCCTCCCAGTGGTCTGCTCCAGAGCCCCTGAGCACCCCTATATATACCCCTCCCCAGGGAGACACACCCTCATGCTTTATGAGGTCAGCAAGTCTCTTCCCCAGGCAAAGGTGGCCCTGGGGGAGCCTTGACATCACAAAGCCCCATCCTGACACCTCTAGCGGAGGATGGGGAGCAATTCAGATGTTTTGGTGGGAGAAATGAGGCATTTGTACTTCCCCTAAAGAGGAAGTACTCCCTGCCATCCTCATCTCTCTAAGTCAACGCCGATGGGTCACATGGCAGGGAGAGTGTGTCTCCCCCAAAATTTCCCTATTCTATCTATTTATGACTGTAAAAGTATAAAGGGATTTAAAAAAAAAATCTGCAACAAAAGTTTATTTTCTTTGTTCCATAGTCTCAAAATAACTGACAATTAAGAATGAATTTCAAATAAAACCTGTTTTTCAAATTCAACAAGATCCTTTGTGTTCAAATATAAGACGATTTTGTTCTTTTCAAGCTAAAAAAAGTTTGCACCTTGCAGTGAATACTTTGTTTCACTGATGGAGACGTAAATAAAAGCACATCCTGTGTCTTTACCTTGACAATTTCTGTGGTATCACTGTGTATTTAGAAAAAACTGTTTGGATGCGGGGTGTGTATTAGTCCCTTCCCTCGGGGACTGCAGGCTGTGCAGGAAGTGATCTCGAGGCCTTGCAAACCATGAAGGATGCTCTGTGGAAGGGAGCAGTGGTAACCATGGCAGCCTGTGTTGGTGACAATTGTTGAACAGGGTCTTCTCTTAATGAACTCCCTCATAGAAGACAATGAATTTTTAAAGAGAAGTACTAAGACTGTGGCCGTATGAATTTATATATATATATATATATATATATATTTATATATGTATACCTATACACACATATGTGTATGTGTTTGGATATGTATACACACACTCATGCGTGTGTGCATTTGTATATATGTACCCTGAAACTTTGTACCTTGTGAATAATATGTAAAATATTAAAACCTGACATATATGACAACAAGCTTTTCAAACTTCAACCAACAGAATTTGGTGTTGAAGAGGAAAAGTATTTAATTACTGACATTATTTTTGAATAGTGGAGTATGGAGATGGTAATGAAAACAGAACCAGTGTTTACTTGGTTTTATTCTTGTAATAAAAGTCTTCGTGGGCAATGCTCCCCAGTATTGCCTGCACGGGATGTGGGCTACTCCCCCTGCCCCACCTGTGGGGCCCACTGCCCCATTCTAAATTCCTTTGCCCCGAAGAAGACATACAGATGGCTAACAAACACATGAAAAGATGCTCAACATCCCTCATTATCAGACAAATGCAAAGCAAAACCGCAATGAAGTACCATCTCAGGCCAGTCAGGATGGCTGCTATCCAAACATCTACAAGCAACAAATGCAGAAGAGGGTGTGGAGAGAAGGGAACCCTCTTACACTGTTGGTGCGAATGCAAACTAGTACAGCCACTATGGAGCACAGTGTGGAGATTCCTTACAAAACTGGCACTAGAACTGCCATATGACCCAGCCATCCCACTGCTGGGCATACACACCGAGGAAACCAGAATTGAAAGAGACATGTGGACTCGAATGATCATCACAGCACTGTTTACGATAGGCAGGACATGGAAGCAACCTAGATGTCCATCAGCAGACGAATGGACGAGAAAGCGGTGGAACATATACACAATGGAATATTACTCAGCCATGCAAAAGAATACACTTGACTCAGTTCTAATGAGGAGGATGAAACTGGAGCCTATTATACAGAGGGAAATAAGTCAGAAAGAAAAACACCAATCCACTCTACTAAGGCATATATATGGAATGTAGAAAGATGGTAATGATAACCCTGTATGCGAGACTGCAAAAGAGACACAGACGTACAGAAGAGTCTTTTGGACTCTGCGGGAGAAGGCGAGCGTGGGATGCTCTGAGAGAGTCGTGTTGAAACATGTATATTTTCGTATGTGAATCAGATCATCAGTCCAGGCTCCATGCATGAGACAGGGTGCTCGGGGCTGGTGCACTGGGATGGCCCAGAGGGATGGGACGGGGAGGGAGGTGGGAGGGGGGATTCAGGATGGGGAACACATGTACACCCGAGGCGGATTCATGCCAAGTATGGCAAAAACCATTGCAGCACTGTCAAGTAATCAGCCTCCGAGTAAAATAAATAAATTTTAAAAAACAAACTAAATTCCTTTGGTAAAACGGGCCTGATCAATGTTGGCTTTGTGACTTCCAAAAACACCATTATTTTCGTTCCTTGCTTCCCTCCTTCCTCCCCCTTCTGTCTTTCCTTTTCTTTCTTATTACACAATTGAGAAAGTTTGCTTTCCATTGATAGTTATTAGAGTACTGGCTCTATTCACCATGTTGTACAATACATCCTTGAGCTCCTCTGACACCTAACACGGTGTGCCTCCCACTCTGCCACCTCTGTTGCCCCTCCCTCTTACCCTCCCCTCTGGTAACCAGTAGATTGATCTCTGTATCTGTGAGCCTCCATTTTTGTTACATTCTCTATTTTGTGGTGTTTTCAGATTCTATAAGTGCTATCGTACAGTATTTGTCTATCTCTGTCTGAGTTTTTTTACTTAATAGTGTACCTTCCATGTTGCTGCAAATGTCCAGATTCCATTCTTTTTATGGGGCAACTTCCCTCTATGCCTTTTTAGCAAATGGCACTGCCACCGCCCACGACACGGCTCCCAGGCTCAGTTTCCATCTCTGCCCTCACGCAGAGAAACACCAAGACCTCTTCCTCTTCTCCCATGGGATGTGTATCTTTGAAGCTGAGTCTGGAACCAGTTCTTCCCCCCGCCCCCCACTTTCTGGCAAACTGGACCTTCTGGTCCCATCTCCAACCCCACAGGACCCATCTCCCTCCCTCTTCACACATTTATCCCTGCCCTGCCCTCTCTGCCCCCACTCTCAGAGAACTCGGAGACAAACAGAATTTCACATCAGGTTGATTTTATGTGCATTCTTAATGTATGCAGTTGGTATAATAGTCAACGTCGGTACCGTTGGCCAGTACTCAGCGGCAAGACCCTCGAAGATTTCTGAGGTCCCTAGCCATGACTTCCAGTCACTGGCTGCCCACGGGTCCCACTCGAATGACACGGGTCTCCACACTCTCTGGGACCTCCTCTGGTCCGTTCTGATGCAGCTCTTCCTGCACCCGGGAACACTGGCTACAGAGCTTTGAGCCTCCGATCTTTCTCAGGTTCCTTGTGGTGGGCGGTTTCTGAGAAGTTTTCTTGGGCAGCTTTGCCTGAAGGTGATTATTCCCTCTCGCACTTGCCCTGGCCACCTGGAGAAAACAAGAGAAGGGTAGAGAATGGCCTTGGTTTGGGGAAGAGGGTGAAGGTGGCCGGGAACGACAGCTTCAGGAGAAGGGGTGTGGGCAGAGAAGGGGTATGTGCCAGGCAAGGACAGGGGAGGGGGTCTTATGGGGTGGGGTCAATGGGCAAGAGGAGTTTGGGTGGGTTCAGCTCACCTTGACATTTGTTTTGGGCCTCAATTGAGAGGAGGTCTTCATCCTTTTGTCCCGGGGAACAGGAGGCAGGTGTTTCCTAACTACTCTGAGGCCTTGGGGCTTCCCAGTCCACTTAGTCATTTTGAGGCCTCCCAGTGGTCTGCTCCAGAGCCCCTGAGCACCCCTATATATACCCCTCGCCAGGGAGACACACCCTCATGCTTTATGAGGTCAGCAAGTCTCTTCCCCAGGCAAAGGTGGCCCTGGGTGAGCCTTGACATCACAAAGCCCCATCCTGACACCTCTAGCGGAGGATGGGGAGCAATTCAGATGTTTTGGTGGGAGAAATGAGGCATTTGTACTTCCCCTAAAGAGGAAGTACTCCCTGCCATCCTCATCTCTCTAAGTCAACTCCGATGGGTCACATGGCAGGGAGAGTGTGTCTCCCCCAAAACTTCCCTATTCTATCTATTTATGACTGTAAAAGTATAAAGGGATTTAAAAAATAAAATCTGCAAACGATACAGCTTCAGCAGCCCCAGGTAACAAAAGTTTATTTTCTTTGTTCCATAGTCTCAAAATAACTGACAATTAAGAATGAATTTCACCTTTTTCTCAAGCGCACATGGAACCTTCTCCAGGATAGATCACATCCTGGGCCATAAAGCTAGCCTTGGTAAATTCAAAAAAATAGAAATCATTCCAAGCATCTTTTCTGAGCACAATGCAGTAAGATTAGATCTCAATTACTGGAGAAAAACTATTAAAAAATCCAACATATGGAGGCTGAACAACACGCTGCTGAATAACCAACAAGTCACAGAAGAAATAAAAAAAGAAATCAAAATTTGCATAGAAACGAATGAAAATGAAAACACAACAACCCAAAACCTGTGGGACACGGTAAAAGCAGTCCTAAGGGGAATGTTCATAGCAATACAGGCACACCTCAAGAAACAAGAAAAAAGTCAAATAAATAACCTAACTCTACACCTAAAGCCACTAGAAAAGGAAGAAATGAAGAACCCCAGGGTTAGTAGAAGGAAAGAAATCTTAAAAATTAAAGCAGAAATAAATGCAAAAGAAACAAAAGAGACCATAGCAAAAATCAACAAAACCAAAAGCTGGTTCTTTGAAAGGATAAATAAAATTGACAAACCATTAGCCAGACTCATCAAGAAACAAAGGGAGAAAAATCAAATCAATAAATTAGAAATGAAAATGGAGAGATTACAACAGACAACACAGAAATACAAAGGATCATAAGAGACTACTATCAACAATTATATGCCAATAAAATGGACAACGAGGAAGAAATGGACAAATTCTTAGAAAAGTACAACTTTCCAAAACTCGACCAGGAAGAAATAGAAAATCTCAACAGACCCATCCCAAGCACGGAAATTGAAACTGTAATAAAAAATCTTCCGGCAAACAAAAGCCCAGGTCCAGACGGCGTCACAGCTGAATTCTACCAAAAATTTAGAGAAGAGCTAACAACTATCCTGCTCAAACACTTCCAGAAAATTGCAGAGGATGGTAAACTTCCAAACTCATTCTATGAGGCCACCATCACCCTAATACCAAAACCTGACAAAGATCCCACAAAAAAAGAAAACTACAGGCCAATATCATTGATGAACATAGATGCAAAAATCCTTAACAAAATTCTAGCAATCAGAATCCAACAACACATTAAGAAGATCATACACCATGACCAGGTGGGCTTTATCCCAGGGATGCAAGGATTCTTCAATATCCGCAAATCAATCAATGTAATACACCGCATTAACAAATTGAAAAATAAAAACCATATGATTATCTCAATAGATGCAGAGAAAGCCTTTGACAAAATTCAACATCCATTTATGATCAAAACTCTCCAGAAATCAGGAATAGAAGGAACATACCTCAACATAATAAAAGCTATATATGACAAACCCGCAGCAAACATTATCCTCAATGGTGAAAAATTGAAAGCATTTCCTCTAAAGTCAGGAACAAGACAAGGGTGCCCACTTTCACCATTACTATTCAACATAGTTTTGGAAGTTTTGGCCACAGCAATCAGAACAGAAAAAGAAATAAAAGGAATCCAAATTGGAAAAGAAGAAGTAAAGCTCTCACTGTTTGCAGATGACATGATCCTCTACATAGAAAACCCTAAAGACTCCACCAGAAAATTACTAGAACTAATCAATGACTATAGTAAAGTTGCAGGATATAAAATCAACACACAGAAATCCCTTGCATTCCTATACACTAATAATGAGAAAACAGAAAGAGAAATTAAGGAAACAATTCCATTCACCATTGCAATGGAAAGAATAAAATACTTAGGAATATATCTACCTAAAGAATCTAAAGACCTATATATAGAAAACTATAAAACACTGGTGAAAGAAATCAAAGAGGACACTAACAGATGGAGAAATATACCATGTTCATGGATTGGAAGAATCAATGTAGTGAAAATGACTATACTACCCAAAGCAATCTATAGATTCAATGCAATCCCTATCAAGCTACCAACAGCATTCTTCACAGAGCTAGAACAAATAATTTCACAATTTGTATGGAAAAACAAAAAACCTCGAATAGCCAAAGCGATCTTGAGAAAGAAAAATGGAACTGGAGGAATCAACCTACCTGACTTCAGGCTCTACTACAAAGCCACAGTTATCAAGACCGTATGGTACTGGCACAAAGACAGAAATATAGATCGATGGAACAAAATAGAAAGCCCAGAGATAAATCCACGCACATATGGACACCTTATCTTCGACAAAGGAGGCAAGAATATACAATGGATTAAAGACAATCTCTTTAACAAGTGGTGCTGGGAACTCTGGTCAACCACTTGTAAAAAAATGAAACTAGAACACTTTCTAACACCATACACAAAAATAAACTCAAAATGGATTAAAGATCTAAACGTAAGACCAGAAACTATAAAACTCCTAGAGGAGAACATAGGCAAAACACTCTCTGACATACATCACAGCAGGATCCTCTATGACCCACCTCCCAGAATATTGGAAATAAAAGCAAAAATAAACAAATGGGACCTAATTAACTTAAAAGTTTCTGCACAACAAAGGAAACCATTAGCAAGGTGAAAAGACAGCCTTCAGAATGGGAGAAGATAATAGCAAATGAAGTAACTGACAAACAACTAATCTCGAGAATATACAAGCAACTCCTACAGCTCAACTCCAGAAAAATAAATGACCCAATCAAAAAATGGGCCAAAGAACTAAACAGACATTTCTCCAAAGAAGACATACAGATGGCTAACAAACACATGAAAAGATGCTCAACATCACTCATTATCAGAGACATGCAAATCAAAACCACTATGAGGTACCATTTCACACCAGTCAGAATGGCTGCGATCCAAAAGTCTACAAGTAATAAATGCTGGAGAGGGTGTGGAGAAAAGGGAACCCTCTTACACTGTTGGTGGGAATGCAAACTAGTACAGCCACTATGGAGAACAGTGTGGGGATTCCGTAAAAAACTGGAAATAGACCTGCCTTATAGTCCAGCAATCCCACTGCTGGGCATACACACTGAGGAAACCAGAAGGGAAAGAGACACGAGTACCCCAATGTTCATCGCAGCACTGTTTATAATAGCCAGGACATGGAAGCAACCTAGGTGTCCATCAGCAGATGAATGGATAAGAAAGCTGTGGCACATATACACAATGGAGTATTATTCAGCCATTAAAAAGAATACATTTGACTCAGTTCTAATGAGGTGGATGAAACTGGAGCCTATTATACAGAGTGAAATAAGCCAGAAAGAAAAACACCAATACAGTATACGAACGCATATATATGGAATTTAGAAAGATGGTAACAATAAGCCTGTGTACGAGACAGCAAAAGAGACACTGATGAATAGAACAGTCTTAGGGACTCTGTGGGAGAGGGAGAGGGTGGGAAGATTTGGGAGAATGGCATTGAAACATGTAAAATATCATGTATGAAATGAGTTGCCAGTCCAGGTTCGATGCATGATACTGGATGCTCGGGGCTGGTGCACTGGGACGCCCCAGAGGGATGGAATGGGGAGGGAGGAGGGAGGAGGGTTCAGGATGGGGAACACATGTACACCCGTGGCGGATTCATGTCAAGTATGGCAAAAACCATTGCAGCACTGTCAAGTAATCAGCCTCCGATTAAAATAAATAAATTTTAAAAAATAAACCAAATTCCTTTGCTAACAAGGGCCTGATCAATGTTGGCTTTGTGACTTCCAAAAACACCATTATTTTCGTTCCTTTCTTCTCTCCTTCCTCCCCCTTCTGTCTTTCCTTTTCTTTCTTATTATACAATTGAGAAAGTCTGCTTTCCATTTATAGTTATTAGAGTACTGGCTCTATTCACCATGTTGTACAATACATCCTTGAGCTCCTCTGACACCTAACACGGTGTGCCTCCCACTCTACCACCTCTGTTGCCCCTCCCTCTTGCCCTCCCCTCTGGTAACCAGTACATTGATCTCTGTATCTGTCAGCCTCCATTTTTGTCACATTCTCTATTTTGTGGTGTTTTCAGACTCTATAAGTGATATCGTACAGTATTTGTCTATCTCTGTCTGAGTTATTTTACTTAATAGTGTACCTTCCATGTTGCTGCAAATGTCCAGATTCCATTCTTTTTATGGGGCAGCTTCCCTCTATGCCTTTTTAGCAAATGGCACTGCCACCGCACACGACACGGCTCCCAGGCTCAGTTTCCATCTCTGCACTCACGCAGAGAATCACCAAGTCCTCTTCCTCTTCTCCCATGGGATGTGTATCTTTGAAGCTGAGTCTGGAACCAGTTCTTCCCCCCGCCCCCCACTTTCTGGCAAACTGGACCTTCTAGTCCCATCTCCAACCCCACAGGACCCATCTCCCTCCCTCTTCACACATTTATCCCTGCCCTGCCCTCTCTGCCCCCACTCTCAGAGAACTCGGAGACAAACAGAATTTCACATCAGGTTGATTTTATGTGCATTCTTAATGTATGCAGTTCGTATAATAGTCAACGTCGGTACCGTTGGCCAGTACTCAGCGGCAAGACCCTCGAAGATTTCTGAGGTCTCTAGCCATGCCTTCCAGTCACTGGCTGCCCACGGGTCCCACTCGAATGACACGGGTCTCCACACTCTCTGGGACCTCCTCTGGTACGTTCTGATGCAGCTCTTCCTGCACCCGGGAACACTGGCTACAGAGCTTTGAGCCTCCGATCTTTCTCAGGTTCCTTGTGGTGGGCGGTTTCTGAGACGTTTTCTTGGGCAGCTTTGCCTGAAGGTGATTATTCCCTCTCGCACTTGCCCTGGCCACCTGGAGAAAACAAGAGAAGGGTAGAGAATGGCCTTGGTTTGGGGAAGAGGGTGAAGGTGGCCGGGAACGACAGCTTCAGGAGAAGGGGTGTGGGCAGAGAAGGGGTATGTGCCAGGCAAGGACAGGGGAGGGGGTCTTATGGGGTGGGGTCAATGGGCAAGAGGAGTTTGGGTGGGTTCAGCTCACCTTGACATTTGTTTTGGGCCTCAATTGAGAGGAGGTCTTCATCCTTTTGTCCCGGGGAACAGGAGGCAGGTGTTTCCTAACTACTCTGAGGCCTTGGGGCTTCCCAGTCCACTTAGTCATTTTGAGGCCTCCCAGTGGTCTGCTCCAGAGCCCCTGAGCACCCCTATATATACCCCTCCCCAGGGAGACACACCCTCATGCTTTATGAGGTCAGCAAGTCTCTTCCCCAGGCAAAGGTGGCCCTGGGTGAGCCTTGACATCACAAAGCCCCATCCTGACACCTCTAGCGGAGGATGGGGAGCAATTCAGATGTTTTGGTGGGAGAAATGAGGCATTTGTACTTCCCCTAAAGAGGAAGTACTCCCTGCCATCCTCATCTCTCTAAGTCAACGCCGATGGGTCACATGGCAGGGAGAGTGTGTCTCCCCCAAAATTTCCCTATTCTATCTATTTATGACTGTAAAAGTATAAAGGGATTTAAAAAAAAAATCTGCAACAAAAGTTTATTTTCTTTGTTCCATAGTCTCAAAATAACTGACAATTAAGAATGAATTTCAAATAAAACCTGTTTTTCAAATTCAACAAGATCCTTTGTGTTCAAATATAAGACGATTTTGTTCTTTTCAAGCTAAAAAAAGTTTGCACCTTGCAGTGAATACTTTGTTTCACTGATGGAGACGTAAATAAAAGCACATCCTGTGTCTTTACCTTGACAATTTCTGTGGTATCACTGTGTATTTAGAAAAAACTGTTTGGATGCGGGGTGTGTATTAGTCCCTTCCCTCGGGGACTGCAGGCTGTGCAGGAAGTGATCTCGAGGCCTTGCAAACCATGAAGGATGCTCTGTGGAAGGGAGCAGTGGTAACCATGGCAGCCTGTGTTGGTGACAATTGTTGAACAGGGTCTTCTCTTAATGAACTCCCTCATAGAAGACAATGAATTTTTAAAGAGAAGTACTAAGACTGTGGCCGTATGAATTTATATATATATATATATATATATATATATTTATATATGTATACCTATACACACATATGTGTATGTGTTTGGATATGTATACACACACTCATGCGTGTGTGCATTTGTATATATGTACCCTGAAACTTTGTACCTTGTGAATAATATGTAAAATATTAAAACCTGACATATATGACAACAAGCTTTTCAAACTTCAACCAACAGAATTTGGTGTTGAAGAGGAAAAGTATTTAATTACTGACATTATTTTTGAATAGTGGAGTATGGAGATGGTAATGAAAACAGAACCAGTGTTTACTTGGTTTTATTCTTGTAATAAAAGTCTTCGTGGGCAATGCTCCCCAGTATTGCCTGCACGGGATGTGGGCTACTCCCCCTGCCCCACCTGTGGGGCCCACTGCCCCATTCTAAATTCCTTTGCCCCGAAGAAGACATACAGATGGCTAACAAACACATGAAAAGATGCTCAACATCCCTCATTATCAGACAAATGCAAAGCAAAACCGCAATGAAGTACCATCTCAGGCCAGTCAGGATGGCTGCTATCCAAACATCTACAAGCAACAAATGCAGAAGAGGGTGTGGAGAGAAGGGAACCCTCTTACACTGTTGGTGCGAATGCAAACTAGTACAGCCACTATGGAGCACAGTGTGGAGATTCCTTACAAAACTGGCACTAGAACTGCCATATGACCCAGCCATCCCACTGCTGGGCATACACACCGAGGAAACCAGAATTGAAAGAGACATGTGGACTCGAATGATCATCACAGCACTGTTTACGATAGGCAGGACATGGAAGCAACCTAGATGTCCATCAGCAGACGAATGGACGAGAAAGCGGTGGAACATATACACAATGGAATATTACTCAGCCATGCAAAAGAATACACTTGACTCAGTTCTAATGAGGAGGATGAAACTGGAGCCTATTATACAGAGGGAAATAAGTCAGAAAGAAAAACACCAATCCACTCTACTAAGGCATATATATGGAATGTAGAAAGATGGTAATGATAACCCTGTATGCGAGACTGCAAAAGAGACACAGACGTACAGAAGAGTCTTTTGGACTCTGCGGGAGAAGGCGAGCGTGGGATGCTCTGAGAGAGTCGTGTTGAAACATGTATATTTTCGTATGTGAATCAGATCATCAGTCCAGGCTCCATGCATGAGACAGGGTGCTCGGGGCTGGTGCACTGGGATGGCCCAGAGGGATGGGACGGGGAGGGAGGTGGGAGGGGGGATTCAGGATGGGGAACACATGTACACCCGAGGCGGATTCATGCCAAGTATGGCAAAAACCATTGCAGCACTGTCAAGTAATCAGCCTCCGAGTAAAATAAATAAATTTTAAAAAACAAACTAAATTCCTTTGGTAAAACGGGCCTGATCAATGTTGGCTTTGTGACTTCCAAAAACACCATTATTTTCGTTCCTTGCTTCCCTCCTTCCTCCCCCTTCTGTCTTTCCTTTTCTTTCTTATTATACAATTGAGAAAGTTTGCTTTCCATTGATAGTTATTAGAGTACTGGCTCTATTCACCATGTTGTACAATACATCCTTGAGCTCCTCTGACACCTAACACGGTGTGCCTCCCACTCTGCCACCTCTGTTGCCCCTCCCTCTTACCCTCCCCTCTGGTAACCAGTAGATTGATCTCTGTATCTGTGAGCCTCCATTTTTGTTACATTCTCTATTTTGTGGTGTTTTCAGATTCTATAAGTGCTATCGTACAGTATTTGTCTATCTCTGTCTGAGTTTTTTTACTTAATAGTGTACCTTCCATGTTGCTGCAAATGTCCAGATTCCATTCTTTTTATGGGGCAACTTCCCTCTATGCCTTTTTAGCAAATGGCACTGCCACCGCCCACGACACGGCTCCCAGGCTCAGTTTCCATCTCTGCCCTCACGCAGAGAAACACCAAGACCTCTTCCTCTTCTCCCATGGGATGTGTATCTTTGAAGCTGAGTCTGGAACCAGTTCTTCCCCCCGCCCCCCACTTTCTGGCAAACTGGACCTTCTGGTCCCATCTCCAACCCCACAGGACCCATCTCCCTCCCTCTTCACACATTTATCCCTGCCCTGCCCTCTCTGCCCCCACTCTCAGAGAACTCGGAGACAAACAGAATTTCACATCAGGTTGATTTTATGTGCATTCTTAATGTATGCAGTTGGTATAATAGTCAACGTCGGTACCGTTGGCCAGTACTCAGCGGCAAGACCCTCGAAGATTTCTGAGGTCCCTAGCCATGACTTCCAGTCACTGGCTGCCCACGGGTCCCACTCGAATGACACGGGTCTCCACACTCTCTGGGACCTCCTCTGGTCCGTTCTGATGCAGCTCTTCCTGCACCCGGGAACACTGGCTACAGAGCTTTGAGCCTCCGATCTTTCTCAGGTTCCTTGTGGTGGGCGGTTTCTGAGAAGTTTTCTTGGGCAGCTTTGCCTGAAGGTGATTATTCCCTCTCGCACTTGCCCTGGCCACCTGGAGAAAACAAGAGAAGGGTAGAGAATGGCCTTGGTTTGGGGAAGAGGGTGAAGGTGGCCGGGAACGACAGCTTCAGGAGAAGGGGTGTGGGCAGAGAAGGGGTATGTGCCAGGCAAGGACAGGGGAGGGGGTCTTATGGGGTGGGGTCAATGGGCAAGAGGAGTTTGGGTGGGTTCAGCTCACCTTGACATTTGTTTTGGGCCTCAATTGAGAGGAGGTCTTCATCCTTTTGTCCCGGGGAACAGGAGGCAGGTGTTTCCTAACTACTCTGAGGCCTTGGGGCTTCCCAGTCCACTTAGTCATTTTGAGGCCTCCCAGTGGTCTGCTCCAGAGCCCCTGAGCACCCCTATATATACCCCTCGCCAGGGAGACACACCCTCATGCTTTATGAGGTCAGCAAGTCTCTTCCCCAGGCAAAGGTGGCCCTGGGTGAGCCTTGACATCACAAAGCCCCATCCTGACACCTCTAGCGGAGGATGGGGAGCAATTCAGATGTTTTGGTGGGAGAAATGAGGCATTTGTACTTCCCCTAAAGAGGAAGTACTCCCTGCCATCCTCATCTCTCTAAGTCAACTCCGATGGGTCACATGGCAGGGAGAGTGTGTCTCCCCCAAAACTTCCCTATTCTATCTATTTATGACTGTAAAAGTATAAAGGGATTTAAAAAATAAAATCTGCAAACGATACAGCTTCAGCAGCCCCAGGTAACAAAAGTTTATTTTCTTTGTTCCATAGTCTCAAAATAACTGACAATTAAGAATGAATTTCACCTTTTTCTCAAGCGCACATGGAACCTTCTCCAGGATAGATCACATCCTGGGCCATAAAGCTAGCCTTGGTAAATTCAAAAAAATAGAAATCATTCCAAGCATCTTTTCTGAGCACAATGCAGTAAGATTAGATCTCAATTACTGGAGAAAAACTATTAAAAAATCCAACATATGGAGGCTGAACAACACGCTGCTGAATAACCAACAAGTCACAGAAGAAATAAAAAAAGAAATCAAAATTTGCATAGAAACGAATGAAAATGAAAACACAACAACCCAAAACCTGTGGGACACGGTAAAAGCAGTCCTAAGGGGAATGTTCATAGCAATACAGGCACACCTCAAGAAACAAGAAAAAAGTCAAATAAATAACCTAACTCTACACCTAAAGCCACTAGAAAAGGAAGAAATGAAGAACCCCAGGGTTAGTAGAAGGAAAGAAATCTTAAAAATTAAAGCAGAAATAAATGCAAAAGAAACAAAAGAGACCATAGCAAAAATCAACAAAACCAAAAGCTGGTTCTTTGAAAGGATAAATAAAATTGACAAACCATTAGCCAGACTCATCAAGAAACAAAGGGAGAAAAATCAAATCAATAAAATTAGAAATGAAAATGGAGAGATTACAACAGACAACACAGAAATACAAAGGATCATAAGAGACTACTATCAACAATTATATGCCAATAAAATGGACAACGAGGAAGAAATGGACAAATTCTTAGAAAAGTACAACTTTCCAAAACTCGACCAGGAAGAAATAGAAAATCTCAACAGACCCATCCCAAGCACGGAAATTGAAACTGTAATAAAAAATCTTCCGGCAAACAAAAGCCCAGGTCCAGACGGCGTCACAGCTGAATTCTACCAAAAATTTAGAGAAGAGCTAACAACTATCCTGCTCAAACACTTCCAGAAAATTGCAGAGGATGGTAAACTTCCAAACTCATTCTATGAGGCCACCATCACCCTAATACCAAAACCTGACAAAGATCCCACAAAAAAAGAAAACTACAGGCCAATATCATTGATGAACATAGATGCAAAAATCCTTAACAAAATTCTAGCAATCAGAATCCAACAACACATTAAGAAGATCATACACCATGACCAGGTGGGCTTTATCCCAGGGATGCAAGGATTCTTCAATATCCGCAAATCAATCAATGTAATACACCGCATTAACAAATTGAAAAATAAAAACCATATGATTATCTCAATAGATGCAGAGAAAGCCTTTGACAAAATTCAACATCCATTTATGATCAAAACTCTCCAGAAATCAGGAATAGAAGGAACATACCTCAACATAATAAAAGCTATATATGACAAACCCGCAGCAAACATTATCCTCAATGGTGAAAAATTGAAAGCATTTCCTCTAAAGTCAGGAACAAGACAAGGGTGCCCACTTTCACCATTACTATTCAACATAGTTTTGGAAGTTTTGGCCACAGCAATCAGAACAGAAAAAGAAATAAAAGGAATCCAAATTGGAAAAGAAGAAGTAAAGCTCTCACTGTTTGCAGATGACATGATCCTCTACATAGAAAACCCTAAAGACTCCACCAGAAAATTACTAGAACTAATCAATGACTATAGTAAAGTTGCAGGATATAAAATCAACACACAGAAATCCCTTGCATTCCTATACACTAATAATGAGAAAACAGAAAGAGAAATTAAGGAAACAATTCCATTCACCATTGCAATGGAAAGAATAAAATACTTAGGAATATATCTACCTAAAGAATCTAAAGACCTATATATAGAAAACTATAAAACACTGGTGAAAGAAATCAAAGAGGACACTAACAGATGGAGAAATATACCATGTTCATGGATTGGAAGAATCAATGTAGTGAAAATGACTATACTACCCAAAGCAATCTATAGATTCAATGCAATCCCTATCAAGCTACCAACAGCATTCTTCACAGAGCTAGAACAAATAATTTCACAATTTGTATGGAAAAACAAAAAACCTCGAATAGCCAAAGCGATCTTGAGAAAGAAAAATGGAACTGGAGGAATCAACCTACCTGACTTCAGGCTCTACTACAAAGCCACAGTTATCAAGACCGTATGGTACTGGCACAAAGACAGAAATATAGATCGATGGAACAAAATAGAAAGCCCAGAGATAAATCCACGCACATATGGACACCTTATCTTCGACAAAGGAGGCAAGAATATACAATGGATTAAAGACAATCTCTTTAACAAGTGGTGCTGGGAACTCTGGTCAACCACTTGTAAAAAAATGAAACTAGAACACTTTCTAACACCATACACAAAAATAAACTCAAAATGGATTAAAGATCTAAACGTAAGACCAGAAACTATAAAACTCCTAGAGGAGAACATAGGCAAAACACTCTCTGACATACATCACAGCAGGATCCTCTATGACCCACCTCCCAGAATATTGGAAATAAAAGCAAAAATAAACAAATGGGACCTAATTAACTTAAAAGTTTCTGCACAACAAAGGAAACCATTAGCAAGGTGAAAAGACAGCCTTCAGAATGGGAGAAGATAATAGCAAATGAAGTAACTGACAAACAACTAATCTCGAGAATATACAAGCAACTCCTACAGCTCAACTCCAGAAAAATAAATGACCCAATCAAAAAATGGGCCAAAGAACTAAACAGACATTTCTCCAAAGAAGACATACAGATGGCTAACAAACACATGAAAAGATGCTCAACATCACTCATTATCAGAGACATGCAAATCAAAACCACTATGAGGTACCATTTCACACCAGTCAGAATGGCTGCGATCCAAAAGTCTACAAGTAATAAATGCTGGAGAGGGTGTGGAGAAAAGGGAACCCTCTTACACTGTTGGTGGGAATGCAAACTAGTACAGCCACTATGGAGAACAGTGTGGGGATTCCGTAAAAAACTGGAAATAGACCTGCCTTATAGTCCAGCAATCCCACTGCTGGGCATACACACTGAGGAAACCAGAAGGGAAAGAGACACGAGTACCCCAATGTTCATCGCAGCACTGTTTATAATAGCCAGGACATGGAAGCAACCTAGGTGTCCATCAGCAGATGAATGGATAAGAAAGCTGTGGCACATATACACAATGGAGTATTATTCAGCCATTAAAAAGAATACATTTGACTCAGTTCTAATGAGGTGGATGAAACTGGAGCCTATTATACAGAGTGAAATAAGCCAGAAAGAAAAACACCAATACAGTATACGAACGCATATATATGGAATTTAGAAAGATGGTAACAATAAGCCTGTGTACGAGACAGCAAAAGAGACACTGATGAATAGAACAGTCTTAGGGACTCTGTGGGAGAGGGAGAGGGTGGGAAGATTTGGGAGAATGGCATTGAAACATGTAAAATATCATGTATGAAATGAGTTGCCAGTCCAGGTTCGATGCATGATACTGGATGCTCGGGGCTGGTGCACTGGGACGCCCCAGAGGGATGGAATGGGGAGGGAGGAGGGAGGAGGGTTCAGGATGGGGAACACATGTACACCCGTGGCGGATTCATGTCAAGTATGGCAAAAACCATTGCAGCACTGTCAAGTAATCAGCCTCCGATTAAAATAAATAAATTTTAAAAAATAAACCAAATTCCTTTGCTAACAAGGGCCTGATCAATGTTGGCTTTGTGACTTCCAAAAACACCATTATTTTCGTTCCTTTCTTCTCTCCTTCCTCCCCCTTCTGTCTTTCCTTTTCTTTCTTATTATACAATTGAGAAAGTCTGCTTTCCATTTATAGTTATTAGAGTACTGGCTCTATTCACCATGTTGTACAATACATCCTTGAGCTCCTCTGACACCTAACACGGTGTGCCTCCCACTCTACCACCTCTGTTGCCCCTCCCTCTTGCCCTCCCCTCTGGTAACCAGTACATTGATCTCTGTATCTGTCAGCCTCCATTTTTGTCACATTCTCTATTTTGTGGTGTTTTCAGACTCTATAAGTGATATCGTACAGTATTTGTCTATCTCTGTCTGAGTTATTTTACTTAATAGTGTACCTTCCATGTTGCTGCAAATGTCCAGATTCCATTCTTTTTATGGGGCAGCTTCCCTCTATGCCTTTTTAGCAAATGGCACTGCCACCGCACACGACACGGCTCCCAGGCTCAGTTTCCATCTCTGCACTCACGCAGAGAATCACCAAGTCCTCTTCCTCTTCTCCCATGGGATGTGTATCTTTGAAGCTGAGTCTGGAACCAGTTCTTCCCCCCGCCCCCCACTTTCTGGCAAACTGGACCTTCTAGTCCCATCTCCAACCCCACAGGACCCATCTCCCTCCCTCTTCACACATTTATCCCTGCCCTGCCCTCTCTGCCCCCACTCTCAGAGAACTCGGAGACAAACAGAATTTCACATCAGGTTGATTTTATGTGCATTCTTAATGTATGCAGTTCGTATAATAGTCAACGTCGGTACCGTTGGCCAGTACTCAGCGGCAAGACCCTCGAAGATTTCTGAGGTCTCTAGCCATGCCTTCCAGTCACTGGCTGCCCACGGGTCCCACTCGAATGACACGGGTCTCCACACTCTCTGGGACCTCCTCTGGTACGTTCTGATGCAGCTCTTCCTGCACCCGGGAACACTGGCTACAGAGCTTTGAGCCTCCGATCTTTCTCAGGTTCCTTGTGGTGGGCGGTTTCTGAGACGTTTTCTTGGGCAGCTTTGCCTGAAGGTGATTATTCCCTCTCGCACTTGCCCTGGCCACCTGGAGAAAACAAGAGAAGGGTAGAGAATGGCCTTGGTTTGGGGAAGAGGGTGAAGGTGGCCGGGAACGACAGCTTCAGGAGAAGGGGTGTGGGCAGAGAAGGGGTATGTGCCAGGCAAGGACAGGGGAGGGGGTCTTATGGGGTGGGGTCAATGGGCAAGAGGAGTTTGGGTGGGTTCAGCTCACCTTGACATTTGTTTTGGGCCTCAATTGAGAGGAGGTCTTCATCCTTTTGTCCCGGGGAACAGGAGGCAGGTGTTTCCTAACTACTCTGAGGCCTTGGGGCTTCCCAGTCCACTTAGTCATTTTGAGGCCTCCCAGTGGTCTGCTCCAGAGCCCCTGAGCACCCCTATATATACCCCTCCCCAGGGAGACACACCCTCATGCTTTATGAGGTCAGCAAGTCTCTTCCCCAGGCAAAGGTGGCCCTGGGTGAGCCTTGACATCACAAAGCCCCATCCTGACACCTCTAGCGGAGGATGGGGAGCAATTCAGATGTTTTGGTGGGAGAAATGAGGCATTTGTACTTCCCCTAAAGAGGAAGTACTCCCTGCCATCCTCATCTCTCTAAGTCAACGCCGATGGGTCACATGGCAGGGAGAGTGTGTCTCCCCCAAAATTTCCCTATTCTATCTATTTATGACTGTAAAAGTATAAAGGGATTTAAAAAAAAAATCTGCAACAAAAGTTTATTTTCTTTGTTCCATAGTCTCAAAATAACTGACAATTAAGAATGAATTTCAAATAAAACCTGTTTTTCAAATTCAACAAGATCCTTTGTGTTCAAATATAAGACGATTTTGTTCTTTTCAAGCTAAAAAAAGTTTGCACCTTGCAGTGAATACTTTGTTTCACTGATGGAGACGTAAATAAAAGCACATCCTGTGTCTTTACCTTGACAATTTCTGTGGTATCACTGTGTATTTAGAAAAAACTGTTTGGATGCGGGGTGTGTATTAGTCCCTTCCCTCGGGGACTGCAGGCTGTGCAGGAAGTGATCTCGAGGCCTTGCAAACCATGAAGGATGCTCTGTGGAAGGGAGCAGTGGTAACCATGGCAGCCTGTGTTGGTGACAATTGTTGAACAGGGTCTTCTCTTAATGAACTCCCTCATAGAAGACAATGAATTTTTAAAGAGAAGTACTAAGACTGTGGCCGTATGAATTTATATATATATATATATATATATATATTTATATATGTATACCTATACACACATATGTGTATGTGTTTGGATATGTATACACACACTCATGCGTGTGTGCATTTGTATATATGTACCCTGAAACTTTGTACCTTGTGAATAATATGTAAAATATTAAAACCTGACATATATGACAACAAGCTTTTCAAACTTCAACCAACAGAATTTGGTGTTGAAGAGGAAAAGTATTTAATTACTGACATTATTTTTGAATAGTGGAGTATGGAGATGGTAATGAAAACAGAACCAGTGTTTACTTGGTTTTATTCTTGTAATAAAAGTCTTCGTGGGCAATGCTCCCCAGTATTGCCTGCACGGGATGTGGGCTACTCCCCCTGCCCCACCTGTGGGGCCCACTGCCCCATTCTAAATTCCTTTGCCCCGAAGAAGACATACAGATGGCTAACAAACACATGAAAAGATGCTCAACATCCCTCATTATCAGACAAATGCAAAGCAAAACCGCAATGAAGTACCATCTCAGGCCAGTCAGGATGGCTGCTATCCAAACATCTACAAGCAACAAATGCAGAAGAGGGTGTGGAGAGAAGGGAACCCTCTTACACTGTTGGTGCGAATGCAAACTAGTACAGCCACTATGGAGCACAGTGTGGAGATTCCTTACAAAACTGGCACTAGAACTGCCATATGACCCAGCCATCCCACTGCTGGGCATACACACCGAGGAAACCAGAATTGAAAGAGACATGTGGACTCGAATGATCATCACAGCACTGTTTACGATAGGCAGGACATGGAAGCAACCTAGATGTCCATCAGCAGACGAATGGACGAGAAAGCGGTGGAACATATACACAATGGAATATTACTCAGCCATGCAAAAGAATACACTTGACTCAGTTCTAATGAGGAGGATGAAACTGGAGCCTATTATACAGAGGGAAATAAGTCAGAAAGAAAAACACCAATCCACTCTACTAAGGCATATATATGGAATGTAGAAAGATGGTAATGATAACCCTGTATGCGAGACTGCAAAAGAGACACAGACGTACAGAAGAGTCTTTTGGACTCTGCGGGAGAAGGCGAGCGTGGGATGCTCTGAGAGAGTCGTGTTGAAACATGTATATTTTCGTATGTGAATCAGATCATCAGTCCAGGCTCCATGCATGAGACAGGGTGCTCGGGGCTGGTGCACTGGGATGGCCCAGAGGGATGGGACGGGGAGGGAGGTGGGAGGGGGGATTCAGGATGGGGAACACATGTACACCCGAGGCGGATTCATGCCAAGTATGGCAAAAACCATTGCAGCACTGTCAAGTAATCAGCCTCCGAGTAAAATAAATAAATTTTAAAAAACAAACTAAATTCCTTTGGTAAAACGGGCCTGATCAATGTTGGCTTTGTGACTTCCAAAAACACCATTATTTTCGTTCCTTGCTTCCCTCCTTCCTCCCCCTTCTGTCTTTCCTTTTCTTTCTTATTATACAATTGAGAAAGTTTGCTTTCCATTGATAGTTATTAGAGTACTGGCTCTATTCACCATGTTGTACAATACATCCTTGAGCTCCTCTGACACCTAACACGGTGTGCCTCCCACTCTGCCACCTCTGTTGCCCCTCCCTCTTACCCTCCCCTCTGGTAACCAGTAGATTGATCTCTGTATCTGTGAGCCTCCATTTTTGTTACATTCTCTATTTTGTGGTGTTTTCAGATTCTATAAGTGCTATCGTACAGTATTTGTCTATCTCTGTCTGAGTTTTTTTACTTAATAGTGTACCTTCCATGTTGCTGCAAATGTCCAGATTCCATTCTTTTTATGGGGCAACTTCCCTCTATGCCTTTTTAGCAAATGGCACTGCCACCGCCCACGACACGGCTCCCAGGCTCAGTTTCCATCTCTGCCCTCACGCAGAGAAACACCAAGACCTCTTCCTCTTCTCCCATGGGATGTGTATCTTTGAAGCTGAGTCTGGAACCAGTTCTTCCCCCCGCCCCCCACTTTCTGGCAAACTGGACCTTCTGGTCCCATCTCCAACCCCACAGGACCCATCTCCCTCCCTCTTCACACATTTATCCCTGCCCTGCCCTCTCTGCCCCCACTCTCAGAGAACTCGGAGACAAACAGAATTTCACATCAGGTTGATTTTATGTGCATTCTTAATGTATGCAGTTGGTATAATAGTCAACGTCGGTACCGTTGGCCAGTACTCAGCGGCAAGACCCTCGAAGATTTCTGAGGTCCCTAGCCATGACTTCCAGTCACTGGCTGCCCACGGGTCCCACTCGAATGACACGGGTCTCCACACTCTCTGGGACCTCCTCTGGTCCGTTCTGATGCAGCTCTTCCTGCACCCGGGAACACTGGCTACAGAGCTTTGAGCCTCCGATCTTTCTCAGGTTCCTTGTGGTGGGCGGTTTCTGAGAAGTTTTCTTGGGCAGCTTTGCCTGAAGGTGATTATTCCCTCTCGCACTTGCCCTGGCCACCTGGAGAAAACAAGAGAAGGGTAGAGAATGGCCTTGGTTTGGGGAAGAGGGTGAAGGTGGCCGGGAACGACAGCTTCAGGAGAAGGGGTGTGGGCAGAGAAGGGGTATGTGCCAGGCAAGGACAGGGGAGGGGGTCTTATGGGGTGGGGTCAATGGGCAAGAGGAGTTTGGGTGGGTTCAGCTCACCTTGACATTTGTTTTGGGCCTCAATTGAGAGGAGGTCTTCATCCTTTTGTCCCGGGGAACAGGAGGCAGGTGTTTCCTAACTACTCTGAGGCCTTGGGGCTTCCCAGTCCACTTAGTCATTTTGAGGCCTCCCAGTGGTCTGCTCCAGAGCCCCTGAGCACCCCTATATATACCCCTCGCCAGGGAGACACACCCTCATGCTTTATGAGGTCAGCAAGTCTCTTCCCCAGGCAAAGGTGGCCCTGGGTGAGCCTTGACATCACAAAGCCCCATCCTGACACCTCTAGCGGAGGATGGGGAGCAATTCAGATGTTTTGGTGGGAGAAATGAGGCATTTGTACTTCCCCTAAAGAGGAAGTACTCCCTGCCATCCTCATCTCTCTAAGTCAACTCCGATGGGTCACATGGCAGGGAGAGTGTGTCTCCCCCAAAACTTCCCTATTCTATCTATTTATGACTGTAAAAGTATAAAGGGATTTAAAAAATAAAATCTGCAAACGATACAGCTTCAGCAGCCCCAGGTAACAAAAGTTTATTTTCTTTGTTCCATAGTCTCAAAATAACTGACAATTAAGAATGAATTTCACCTTTTTCTCAAGCGCACATGGAACCTTCTCCAGGATAGATCACATCCTGGGCCATAAAGCTAGCCTTGGTAAATTCAAAAAAATAGAAATCATTCCAAGCATCTTTTCTGAGCACAATGCAGTAAGATTAGATCTCAATTACTGGAGAAAAACTATTAAAAAATCCAACATATGGAGGCTGAACAACACGCTGCTGAATAACCAACAAGTCACAGAAGAAATAAAAAAAGAAATCAAAATTTGCATAGAAACGAATGAAAATGAAAACACAACAACCCAAAACCTGTGGGACACGGTAAAAGCAGTCCTAAGGGGAATGTTCATAGCAATACAGGCACACCTCAAGAAACAAGAAAAAAGTCAAATAAATAACCTAACTCTACACCTAAAGCCACTAGAAAAGGAAGAAATGAAGAACCCCAGGGTTAGTAGAAGGAAAGAAATCTTAAAAATTAAAGCAGAAATAAATGCAAAAGAAACAAAAGAGACCATAGCAAAAATCAACAAAACCAAAAGCTGGTTCTTTGAAAGGATAAATAAAATTGACAAACCATTAGCCAGACTCATCAAGAAACAAAGGGAGAAAAATCAAATCAATAAAATTAGAAATGAAAATGGAGAGATTACAACAGACAACACAGAAATACAAAGGATCATAAGAGACTACTATCAACAATTATATGCCAATAAAATGGACAACGAGGAAGAAATGGACAAATTCTTAGAAAAGTACAACTTTCCAAAACTCGACCAGGAAGAAATAGAAAATCTCAACAGACCCATCCCAAGCACGGAAATTGAAACTGTAATAAAAAATCTTCCGGCAAACAAAAGCCCAGGTCCAGACGGCGTCACAGCTGAATTCTACCAAAAATTTAGAGAAGAGCTAACAACTATCCTGCTCAAACACTTCCAGAAAATTGCAGAGGATGGTAAACTTCCAAACTCATTCTATGAGGCCACCATCACCCTAATACCAAAACCTGACAAAGATCCCACAAAAAAAGAAAACTACAGGCCAATATCATTGATGAACATAGATGCAAAAATCCTTAACAAAATTCTAGCAATCAGAATCCAACAACACATTAAGAAGATCATACACCATGACCAGGTGGGCTTTATCCCAGGGATGCAAGGATTCTTCAATATCCGCAAATCAATCAATGTAATACACCGCATTAACAAATTGAAAAATAAAAACCATATGATTATCTCAATAGATGCAGAGAAAGCCTTTGACAAAATTCAACATCCATTTATGATCAAAACTCTCCAGAAATCAGGAATAGAAGGAACATACCTCAACATAATAAAAGCTATATATGACAAACCCGCAGCAAACATTATCCTCAATGGTGAAAAATTGAAAGCATTTCCTCTAAAGTCAGGAACAAGACAAGGGTGCCCACTTTCACCATTACTATTCAACATAGTTTTGGAAGTTTTGGCCACAGCAATCAGAACAGAAAAAGAAATAAAAGGAATCCAAATTGGAAAAGAAGAAGTAAAGCTCTCACTGTTTGCAGATGACATGATCCTCTACATAGAAAACCCTAAAGACTCCACCAGAAAATTACTAGAACTAATCAATGACTATAGTAAAGTTGCAGGATATAAAATCAACACACAGAAATCCCTTGCATTCCTATACACTAATAATGAGAAAACAGAAAGAGAAATTAAGGAAACAATTCCATTCACCATTGCAATGGAAAGAATAAAATACTTAGGAATATATCTACCTAAAGAATCTAAAGACCTATATATAGAAAACTATAAAACACTGGTGAAAGAAATCAAAGAGGACACTAACAGATGGAGAAATATACCATGTTCATGGATTGGAAGAATCAATGTAGTGAAAATGACTATACTACCCAAAGCAATCTATAGATTCAATGCAATCCCTATCAAGCTACCAACAGCATTCTTCACAGAGCTAGAACAAATAATTTCACAATTTGTATGGAAAAACAAAAAACCTCGAATAGCCAAAGCGATCTTGAGAAAGAAAAATGGAACTGGAGGAATCAACCTACCTGACTTCAGGCTCTACTACAAAGCCACAGTTATCAAGACCGTATGGTACTGGCACAAAGACAGAAATATAGATCGATGGAACAAAATAGAAAGCCCAGAGATAAATCCACGCACATATGGACACCTTATCTTCGACAAAGGAGGCAAGAATATACAATGGATTAAAGACAATCTCTTTAACAAGTGGTGCTGGGAACTCTGGTCAACCACTTGTAAAAAAATGAAACTAGAACACTTTCTAACACCATACACAAAAATAAACTCAAAATGGATTAAAGATCTAAACGTAAGACCAGAAACTATAAAACTCCTAGAGGAGAACATAGGCAAAACACTCTCTGACATACATCACAGCAGGATCCTCTATGACCCACCTCCCAGAATATTGGAAATAAAAGCAAAAATAAACAAATGGGACCTAATTAACTTAAAAGTTTCTGCACAACAAAGGAAACCATTAGCAAGGTGAAAAGACAGCCTTCAGAATGGGAGAAGATAATAGCAAATGAAGTAACTGACAAACAACTAATCTCGAGAATATACAAGCAACTCCTACAGCTCAACTCCAGAAAAATAAATGACCCAATCAAAAAATGGGCCAAAGAACTAAACAGACATTTCTCCAAAGAAGACATACAGATGGCTAACAAACACATGAAAAGATGCTCAACATCACTCATTATCAGAGACATGCAAATCAAAACCACTATGAGGTACCATTTCACACCAGTCAGAATGGCTGCGATCCAAAAGTCTACAAGTAATAAATGCTGGAGAGGGTGTGGAGAAAAGGGAACCCTCTTACACTGTTGGTGGGAATGCAAACTAGTACAGCCACTATGGAGAACAGTGTGGGGATTCCGTAAAAAACTGGAAATAGACCTGCCTTATAGTCCAGCAATCCCACTGCTGGGCATACACACTGAGGAAACCAGAAGGGAAAGAGACACGAGTACCCCAATGTTCATCGCAGCACTGTTTATAATAGCCAGGACATGGAAGCAACCTAGGTGTCCATCAGCAGATGAATGGATAAGAAAGCTGTGGCACATATACACAATGGAGTATTATTCAGCCATTAAAAAGAATACATTTGACTCAGTTCTAATGAGGTGGATGAAACTGGAGCCTATTATACAGAGTGAAATAAGCCAGAAAGAAAAACACCAATACAGTATACGAACGCATATATATGGAATTTAGAAAGATGGTAACAATAAGCCTGTGTACGAGACAGCAAAAGAGACACTGATGAATAGAACAGTCTTAGGGACTCTGTGGGAGAGGGAGAGGGTGGGAAGATTTGGGAGAATGGCATTGAAACATGTAAAATATCATGTATGAAATGAGTTGCCAGTCCAGGTTCGATGCATGATACTGGATGCTCGGGGCTGGTGCACTGGGACGCCCCAGAGGGATGGAATGGGGAGGGAGGAGGGAGGAGGGTTCAGGATGGGGAACACATGTACACCCGTGGCGGATTCATGTCAAGTATGGCAAAAACCATTGCAGCACTGTCAAGTAATCAGCCTCCGATTAAAATAAATAAATTTTAAAAAATAAACCAAATTCCTTTGCTAACAAGGGCCTGATCAATGTTGGCTTTGTGACTTCCAAAAACACCATTATTTTCGTTCCTTTCTTCTCTCCTTCCTCCCCCTTCTGTCTTTCCTTTTCTTTCTTATTATACAATTGAGAAAGTCTGCTTTCCATTTATAGTTATTAGAGTACTGGCTCTATTCACCATGTTGTACAATACATCCTTGAGCTCCTCTGACACCTAACACGGTGTGCCTCCCACTCCACCACCTCTGTTGCCCCTCCCTCTTGCCCTCCCCTCTGGTAACCAGTACATTGATCTCTGTATCTGTCAGCCTCCATTTTTGTCACATTCTCTATTTTGTGGTGTTTTCAGACTCTATAAGTGATATCGTACAGTATTTGTCTATCTCTGTCTGAGTTATTTTACTTAATAGTGTACCTTCCATGTTGCTGCAAATGTCCAGATTCCATTCTTTTTATGGGGCAGCTTCCCTCTATGCCTTTTTAGCAAATGGCACTGCCACCGCACACGACACGGCTCCCAGGCTCAGTTTCCATCTCTGCACTCACGCAGAGAATCACCAAGTCCTCTTCCTCTTCTCCCATGGGATGTGTATCTTTGAAGCTGAGTCTGGAACCAGTTCTTCCCCCCGCCCCCCACTTTCTGGCAAACTGGACCTTCTAGTCCCATCTCCAACCCCACAGGACCCATCTCCCTCCCTCTTCACACATTTATCCCTGCCCTGCCCTCTCTGCCCCCACTCTCAGAGAACTCGGAGACAAACAGAATTTCACATCAGGTTGATTTTATGTGCATTCTTAATGTATGCAGTTCGTATAATAGTCAACGTCGGTACCGTTGGCCAGTACTCAGCGGCAAGACCCTCGAAGATTTCTGAGGTCTCTAGCCATGCCTTCCAGTCACTGGCTGCCCACGGGTCCCACTCGAATGACACGGGTCTCCACACTCTCTGGGACCTCCTCTGGTACGTTCTGATGCAGCTCTTCCTGCACCCGGGAACACTGGCTACAGAGCTTTGAGCCTCCGATCTTTCTCAGGTTCCTTGTGGTGGGCGGTTTCTGAGACGTTTTCTTGGGCAGCTTTGCCTGAAGGTGATTATTCCCTCTCGCACTTGCCCTGGCCACCTGGAGAAAACAAGAGAAGGGTAGAGAATGGCCTTGGTTTGGGGAAGAGGGTGAAGGTGGCCGGGAACGACAGCTTCAGGAGAAGGGGTGTGGGCAGAGAAGGGGTATGTGCCAGGCAAGGACAGGGGAGGGGGTCTTATGGGGTGGGGTCAATGGGCAAGAGGAGTTTGGGTGGGTTCAGCTCACCTTGACATTTGTTTTGGGCCTCAATTGAGAGGAGGTCTTCATCCTTTTGTCCCGGGGAACAGGAGGCAGGTGTTTCCTAACTACTCTGAGGCCTTGGGACTTCCCAGTCCACTTAGTCATTTTGAGGCCTCCCAGTGGTCTGCTCCAGAGCCCCTGAGCACCCCTATATATACCCCTCCCCAGGGAGACACACCCTCATGCTTTATGAGGTCAGCAAGTCTCTTCCCCAGGCAAAGGTGGCCCTGGGTGAGCCTTGACATCACAAAGCCCCATCCTGACACCTCTAGCGGAGGATGGGGAGCAATTCAGATGTTTTGGTGGGAGAAATGAGGCATTTGTACTTCCCCTAAAGAGGAAGTACTCCCTGCCATCCTCATATCTCTAAGTCAACTCCGATGGGTCACATGGCAGGGAGAGTGTGTCTCCCCCAAAATTTCCCTATTCTATCTATTTATGACTGTAAAAGTATAAAGGGATTTAAAAAAAAAATCTGCAACAAAAGTTTATTTTCTTTGTTCCATAGTCTCAAAATAACTGACAATTAAGAATGAATTTCAAATAAAACCTGTTTTTCAAATTCAACAAGATCCTTTGTGTTCAAATATAAGACGATTTTGTTCTTTTCAAGCTAAAAAAAGTTTGCACCTTGCAGTGAATACTTTGTTTCACTGATGGAGACGTAAATAAAAGCACATCCTGTGTCTTTACCTTGACAATTTCTGTGGTATCACTGTGTATTTAGAAAAAACTGTTTGGATGCGGGGTGTGTATTAGTCCCTTCCCTCGGGGACTGCAGGCTGTGCAGGAAGTGATCTCGAGGCCTTGCAAACCATGAAGGATGCTCTGTGGAAGGGAGCAGTGGTAACCATGGCAGCCTGTGTTGGTGACAATTGTTGAACAGGGTCTTCTCTTAATGAACTCCCTCATAGAAGACAATGAATTTTTAAAGAGAAGTACTAAGACTGTGGCCGTATGAATTTATATATATATATATATATATTTATATATGTATACCTATACACACATATGTGTATGTGTTTGGATATGTATACACACACTCATGCGTGTGTGCATTTGTATATATGTACACTGAAACTTTGTACCTTGTGAATAATATGTAAAATATTAAAACCTGACATATATGACAACAAGCTTTTCAAACTTCAACCAACAGAATTTGGTGTTGCAGAGGAAAAGTATTTAATTACTGACATTATTTTTGAATAGTGGAGTATGGAGATGGTAATGAAAACAGAACCAGTGTTTACTTGGTTTTATTCTTGTAATAAAAGTCTTCGTGGGCAATGCTCCCCAGTATTGCCTGCACGGGATGTGGGCTACTCCCCCTGCCCCACCTGTGGGGCCCACTGCCCCATTCTAAATTCCTTTGCCCCGAAGAAGACATACAGATGGCTAACAAACACATGAAAAGATGCTCAACATCCCTCATTATCAGACAAATGCAAAGCAAAACCGCAATGAAGTACCATCTCAGGCCAGTCAGGATGGCTGCTATCCAAACATCTACAAGCAACAAATGCAGAAGAGGGTGTGGAGAGAAGGGAACCCTCTTACACTGTTGGTGCGAATGCAAACTAGTACAGCCACTATGGAGCACAGTGTGGAGATTCCTTACAAAACTGGCACTAGAACTGCCATATGACCCAGCCATCCCACTGCTGGGCATACACACCGAGGAAACCAGAATTGAAAGAGACATGTGGACTCGAATGATCATCACAGCACTGTTTACGATAGGCAGGACATGGAAGCAACCTAGATGTCCATCAGCAGACGAATGGACGAGAAAGCGGTGGAACATATACACAATGGAATATTACTCAGCCATGCAAAAGAATACACTTGACTCAGTTCTAATGAGGAGGATGAAACTGGAGCCTATTATACAGAGGGAAATAAGTCAGAAAGAAAAACACCAATCCACTCTACTAAGGCATATATATGGAATGTAGAAAGATGGTAATGATAACCCTGTATGCGAGACTGCAAAAGAGACACAGACGTACAGAAGAGTCTTTTGGACTCTGCGGGAGAAGGCGAGCGTGGGATGCTCTGAGAGAGTCGTGTTGAAACATGTATATTTTCGTATGTGAATCAGATCATCAGTCCAGGCTCCATGCATGAGACAGGGTGCTCGGGGCTGGTGCACTGGGATGGCCCAGAGGGATGGGACGGGGAGGGAGGTGGGAGGGGGGATTCAGGATGGGGAACACATGTACACCCGAGGCGGATTCATGCCAAGTATGGCAAAAACCATTGCAGCACTGTCAAGTAATCAGCCTCCGAGTAAAATAAATAAATTTTAAAAAACAAACTAAATTCCTTTGGTAAAACGGGCCTGATCAATGTTGGCTTTGTGACTTCCAAAAACACCATTATTTTCGTTCCTTGCTTCCCTCCTTCCTCCCCCTTCTGTCTTTCCTTTTCTTTCTTATTATACAATTGAGAAAGTTTGCTTTCCATTGATAGTTATTAGAGTACTGGCTCTATTCACCATGTTGTACAATACATCCTTGAGCTCCTCTGACACCTAACACGGTGTGCCTCCCACTCTGCCACCTCTGTTGCCCCTCCCTCTTACCCTCCCCTCTGGTAACCAGTAGATTGATCTCTGTATCTGTGAGCCTCCATTTTTGTTACATTCTCTATTTTGTGGTGTTTTCAGATTCTATAAGTGCTATCGTACAGTATTTGTCTATCTCTGTCTGAGTTTTTTTACTTAATAGTGTACCTTCCATGTTGCTGCAAATGTCCAGATTCCATTCTTTTTATGGGGCAACTTCCCTCTATGCCTTTTTAGCAAATGGCACTGCCACCGCCCACGACACGGCTCCCCGGCTCAGTTTCCATCTCTGCCCTCACGCAGAGAAACACCAAGACCTCTTCCTCTTCTCCCATGGGATGTGTATCTTTGAAGCTGAGTCTGGAACCAGTTCTTCCCCCCGCCCCCCACTTTCTGGCAAACTGGACCTTCTGGTCCCATCTCCAACCCCACAGGACCCATCTCCCTCCCTCTTCACACATTTATCCCTGCCCTGCCCTCTCTGCCCCCACTCTCAGAGAACTCGGAGACAAACAGAATTTCACATCAGGTTGATTTTATGTGCATTCTTAATGTATGCAGTTGGTATAATAGTCAACGTCGGTACCGTTGGCCAGTACTCAGCGGCAAGACCCTCGAAGATTTCTGAGGTCCCTAGCCATGACTTCCAGTCACTGGCTGCCCACGGGTCCCACTCGAATGACACGGGTCTCCACACTCTCTGGGACCTCCTCTGGTCCGTTCTGATGCAGCTCTTCCTGCACCCGGGAACACTGGCTACAGAGCTTTGAGCCTCCGATCTTTCTCAGGTTCCTTGTGGTGGGCGGTTTCTGAGAAGTTTTCTTGGGCAGCTTTGCCTGAAGGTGATTATTCCCTCTCGCACTTGCCCTGGCCACCTGGAGAAAACAAGAGAAGGGTAGAGAATGGCCTTGGTTTGGGGAAGAGGGTGAAGGTGGCCGGGAACGACAGCTTCAGGAGAAGGGGTGTGGGCAGAGAAGGGGTATGTGCCAGGCAAGGACAGGGGAGGGGGTCTTATGGGGTGGGGTCAATGGGCAAGAGGAGTTTGGGTGGGTTCAGCTCACCTTGACATTTGTTTTGGGCCTCAATTGAGAGGAGGTCTTCATCCTTTTGTCCCGGGGAACAGGAGGCAGGTGTTTCCTAACTACTCTGAGGCCTTGGGGCTTCCCAGTCCACTTAGTCATTTTGAGGCCTCCCAGTGGTCTGCTCCAGAGCCCCTGAGCACCCCTATATATACCCCTCGCCAGGGAGACACACCCTCATGCTTTATGAGGTCAGCAAGTCTCTTCCCCAGGCAAAGGTGGCCCTGGGTGAGCCTTGACATCACAAAGCCCCATCCTGACACCTCTAGCGGAGGATGGGGAGCAATTCAGATGTTTTGGTGGGAGAAATGAGGCATTTGTACTTCCCCTAAAGAGGAAGTACTCCCTGCCATCCTCATCTCTCTAAGTCAACTCCGATGGGTCACATGGCAGGGAGAGTGTGTCTCCCCCAAAACTTCCCTATTCTATCTATTTATGACTGTAAAAGTATAAAGGGATTTAAAAAATAAAATCTGCAAACGATATAGCTTCAGCAGCCCCAGGTAACAAAAGTTTATTTTCTTTGTTCCATAGTCTCAAAATAACTGACAATTAAGAATGAATTTCACCTTTTTCTCAAGCGCACATGGAACCTTCTCCAGGATAGATCACATCCTGGGCCATAAAGCTAGCCTTGGTAAATTCAAAAAAATAGAAATCATTCCAAGCATCTTTTCTGAGCACAATGCAGTAAGATTAGATCTCAATTACTGGAGAAAAACTATTAAAAAATCCAACATATGGAGGCTGAACAACACGCTGCTGAATAACCAACAAGTCACAGAAGAAATAAAAAAAGAAATCAAAATTTGCATAGAAACGAATGAAAATGAAAACACAACAACCCAAAACCTGTGGGACACGGTAAAAGCAGTCCTAAGGGGAATGTTCATAGCAATACAGGCACACCTCAAGAAACAAGAAAAAAGTCAAATAAATAACCTAACTCTACACCTAAAGCCACTAGAAAAGGAAGAAATGAAGAACCCCAGGGTTAGTAGAAGGAAAGAAATCTTAAAAATTAAAGCAGAAATAAATGCAAAAGAAACAAAAGAGACCATAGCAAAAATCAACAAAACCAAAAGCTGGTTCTTTGAAAGGATAAATAAAATTGACAAACCATTAGCCAGACTCATCAAGAAACAAAGGGAGAAAAATCAAATCAATAAAATTAGAAATGAAAATGGAGAGATTACAACAGACAACACAGAAATACAAAGGATCATAAGAGACTACTATCAACAATTATATGCCAATAAAATGGACAACGAGGAAGAAATGGACAAATTCTTAGAAAAGTACAACTTTCCAAAACTCGACCAGGAAGAAATAGAAAATCTCAACAGACCCATCCCAAGCACGGAAATTGAAACTGTAATAAAAAATCTTCCGGCAAACAAAAGCCCAGGTCCAGACGGCGTCACAGCTGAATTCTACCAAAAATTTAGAGAAGAGCTAACAACTATCCTGCTCAAACACTTCCAGAAAATTGCAGAGGATGGTAAACTTCCAAACTCATTCTATGAGGCCACCATCACCCTAATACCAAAACCTGACAAAGATCCCACAAAAAAAGAAAACTACAGGCCAATATCATTGATGAACATAGATGCAAAAATCCTTAACAAAATTCTAGCAATCAGAATCCAACAACACATTAAGAAGATCATACACCATGACCAGGTGGGCTTTATCCCAGGGATGCAAGGATTCTTCAATATCCACAAATCAATCAATGTAATACACCGCATTAACAAATTGAAAAATAAAAACCATATGATTATCTCAATAGATGCAGAGAAAGCCTTTGACAAAATTCAACATCCATTTATGATCAAAACTCTCCAGAAATCAGGAATAGAAGGAACATACCTCAACATAATAAAAGCTATATATGACAAACCCGCAGCAAACATTATCCTCAATGGTGAAAAATTGAAAGCATTTCCTCTAAAGTCAGGAACAAGACAAGGGTGCCCACTTTCACCATTACTATTCAACATAGTTTTGGAAGTTTTGGCCACAGCAATCAGAACAGAAAAAGAAATAAAAGGAATCCAAATTGGAAAAGAAGAAGTAAAGCTCTCACTGTTTGCAGATGACATGATCCTCTACATAGAAAACCCTAAAGACTCCACCAGAAAATTACTAGAACTAATCAATGACTATAGTAAAGTTGCAGGATATAAAATCAACACACAGAAATCCCTTGCATTCCTATACACTAATAATGAGAAAACAGAAAGAGAAATTAAGGAAACAATTCCATTCACCATTGCAATGGAAAGAATAAAATACTTAGGAATATATCTACCTAAAGAATCTAAAGACCTATATATAGAAAACTATAAAACACTGGTGAAAGAAATCAAAGAGGACACTAACAGATGGAGAAATATACCATGTTCATGGATTGGAAGAATCAATGTAGTGAAAATGACTATACTACCCAAAGCAATCTATAGATTCAATGCAATCCCTATCAAGCTACCAACAGCATTCTTCACAGAGCTAGAACAAATAATTTCACAATTTGTATGGAAAAACAAAAAACCTCGAATAGCCAAAGCGATCTTGAGAAAGAAGAATGGAACTGGAGGAATCAACCTACCTGACTTCAGGCTCTACTACAAAGCCACAGTTATCAAGACCGTATGGTACTGGCACAAAGACAGAAATATAGATCGATGGAACAAAATAGAAAGCCCAGAGATAAATCCACGCACATATGGACACCTTATCTTCGACAAAGGAGGCAAGAATATACAATGGATTAAAGACAATCTCTTTAACAAGTGGTGCTGGGAACTCTGGTCAACCACTTGTAAAAAAATGAAACTAGAACACTTTCTAACACCATACACAAAAATAAACTCAAAATGGATTAAAGATCTAAACGTAAGACCAGAAACTATAAAACTCCTAGAGGAGAACATAGGCAAAACACTCTCTGACATACATCACAGCAGGATCCTCTATGACCCACCTCCCAGAATATTGGAAATAAAAGCAAAAATAAACAAATGGGACCTAATTAACTTAAAAGTTTCTGCACAACAAAGGAAACCATTAGCAAGGTGAAAAGACAGCCTTCAGAATGGGAGAAGATAATAGCAAATGAAGTAACTGACAAACAACTAATCTCGAGAATATACAAGCAACTCCTACAGCTCAACTCCAGAAAAATAAATGACCCAATCAAAAAATGGGCCAAAGAACTAAACAGACATTTCTCCAAAGAAGACATACAGATGGCTAACAAACACATGAAAAGATGCTCAACATCACTCATTATCAGAGACATGCAAATCAAAACCACTATGAGGTACCATTTCACACCAGTCAGAATGGCTGCGATCCAAAAGTCTACAAGTAATAAATGCTGGAGAGGGTGTGGAGAAAAGGGAACCCTCTTACACTGTTGGTGGGAATGCAAACTAGTACAGCCACTATGGAGAACAGTGTGGGGATTCCGTAAAAAACTGGAAATAGACCTGCCTTATAGTCCAGCAATCCCACTGCTGGGCATACACACTGAGGAAACCAGAAGGGAAAGAGACACGAGTACCCCAATGTTCATCGCAGCACTGTTTATAATAGCCAGGACATGGAAGCAACCTAGGTGTCCATCAGCAGATGAATGGATAAGAAAGCTGTGGCACATATACACAATGGAGTATTATTCAGCCATTAAAAAGAATACATTTGACTCAGTTCTAATGAGGTGGATGAAACTGGAGCCTATTATACAGAGTGAAATAAGCCAGAAAGAAAAACACCAATACAGTATACGAACGCATATATATGGAATTTAGAAAGATGGTAACAATAAGCCTGTGTACGAGACAGCAAAAGAGGCACTGATGAATAGAACAGTCTTAGGGACTCTGTGGGAGAGGGAGAGGGTGGGAAGATTTGGGAGAATGGCATTGAAACATGTAAAATATCATGTATGAAATGAGTTGCCAGTCCAGGTTCGATGCATGATACTGGATGCTCGGGGCTGGTGCACTGGGACGCCCCAGAGGGATGGAATGGGGAGGGAGGAGGGAGGAGGGTTCAGGATGGGGAACACATGTACACCCGTGGCGGATTCATGTCAAGTATGGCAAAAACCATTGCAGCACTGTCAAGTAATCAGCCTCCGATTAAAATAAATAAATTTTAAAAAATAAACCAAATTCCTTTGCTAACAAGGGCCTGATCAATGTTGGCTTTGTGACTTCCAAAAACACCATTATTTTCGTTCCTTTCTTCTCTCCTTCCTCCCCCTTCTGTCTTTCCTTTTCTTTCTTATTATACAATTGAGAAAGTCTGCTTTCCATTTATAGTTATTAGAGTACTGGCTCTATTCACCATGTTGTACAATACATCCTTGAGCTCCTCTGACACCTAACACGGTGTGCCTCCCACTCCACCACCTCTGTTGCCCCTCCCTCTTGCCCTCCCCTCTGGTAACCAGTACATTGATCTCTGTATCTGTCAGCCTCCATTTTTGTCACATTCTCTATTTTGTGGTGTTTTCAGACTCTATAAGTGATATCGTACAGTATTTGTCTATCTCTGTCTGAGTTATTTTACTTAATAGTGTACCTTCCATGTTGCTGCAAATGTCCAGATTCCATTCTTTTTATGGGGCAGCTTCCCTCTATGCCTTTTTAGCAAATGGCACTGCCACCGCACACGACACGGCTCCCAGGCTCAGTTTCCATCTCTGCACTCACGCAGAGAATCACCAAGTCCTCTTCCTCTTCTCCCATGGGATGTGTATCTTTGAAGCTGAGTCTGGAACCAGTTCTTCCCCCCGCCCCCCACTTTCTGGCAAACTGGACCTTCTAGTCCCATCTCCAACCCCACAGGACCCATCTCCCTCCCTCTTCACACATTTATCCCTGCCCTGCCCTCTCTGCCCCCACTCTCAGAGAACTCGGAGACAAACAGAATTTCACATCAGGTTGATTTTATGTGCATTCTTAATGTATGCAGTTCGTATAATAGTCAACGTCGGTACCGTTGGCCAGTACTCAGTGGCAAGACCCTCGAAGATTTCTGAGGTCTCTAGCCATGCCTTCCAGTCACTGGCTGCCCACGGGTCCCACTCGAATGACACGGGTCTCCACACTCTCTGGGACCTCCTCTGGTCCGTTCTGATGCAGCTCTTCCTGCACCCGGGAACACTGGCTACAGAGCTTTGAGCCTCCGATCTTTCTCAGGTTCCTTGTGGTGGGCGGTTTCTGAGAAGTTTTCTTGGGCAGCTTTGCCTGAAGGTGATTATTCCCTCTCGCACTTGCCCTGGCCACCTGGAGAAAACAAGAGAAGGGTAGAGAATGGCCTTGGTTTGGGGAAGAGGGTGAAGGTGGCCGGGAACGACAGCTTCAGGAGAAGGGGTGTGGGCAGAGAAGGGGTATGTGCCAGGCAAGGACAGGGGAGGGGGTCTTATGGGGTGGGGTCAATGGGCAAGAGGAGTTTGGGTGGGTTCAGCTCACCTTGACATTTGTTTTGGGCCTCAATTGAGAGGAGGTCTTCATCCTTTTGTCCCGGGGAACAGGAGGCAGGTGTTTCCTAACTACTCTGAGGCCTTGGGACTTCCCAGTCCACTTAGTCATTTTGAGGCCTCCCAGTGGTCTGCTCCAGAGCCCCTGAGCACCCCTATATATACCCCTCCCCAGGGAGACACACCCTCATGCTTTATGAGGTCAGCAAGTCTCTTCCCCAGGCAAAGGTGGCCCTGGGTGAGCCTTGACATCACAAAGCCCCATCCTGACACCTCTAGCGGAGGATGGGGAGCAATTCAGATGTTTTGGTGGGAGAAATGAGGCATTTGTACTTCCCCTAAAGAGGAAGTACTCCCTGCCATCCTCATCTCTCTAAGTCAACTCCGATGGGTCACATGGCAGGGAGAGTGTGTCTCCCCCAAAATTTCCCTATTCTATCTATTTATGACTGTAAAAGTATAAAGGGATTTAAAAAAAAAATCTGCAACAAAAGTTTATTTTCTTTGTTCCATAGTCTCAAAATAACTGACAATTAAGAATGAATTTCAAATAAAACCTGTTTTTCAAATTCAACAAGATCCTTTGTGTTCAAATATAAGACGATTTTGTTCTTTTCAAGCTAAAAAAAGTTTGCACCTTGCAGTGAATACTTTGTTTCACTGATGGAGACGTAAATAAAAGCACATCCTGTGTCTTTACCTTGACAATTTCTGTGGTATCACTGTGTATTTAGAAAAAACTGTTTGGATGCGGGGTGTGTATTAGTCCCTTCCCTCGGGGACTGCAGGCTGTGCAGGAAGTGATCTCGAGGCCTTGCAAACCATGAAGGATGCTCTGTGGAAGGGAGCAGTGGTAACCATGGCAGCCTGTGTTGGTGACAATTGTTGAACAGGGTCTTCTCTTAATGAACTCCCTCATAGAAGACAATGAATTTTTAAAGAGAAGTACTAAGACTGTGGCCGTATGAATTTATATATATATATATATATATATTTTTATATATGTATACCTATACACACATATGTGTATGTGTTTGGATATGTATACACACACTCATGCGTGTGTGCATTTGTATATATGTACACTGAAACTTTGTACCTTGTGAATAATATGTAAAATATTAAAACCTGACATATATGACAACAAGCTTTTCAAACTTCAACCAACAGAATTTGGTGTTGCAGAGGAAAAGTATTTAATTACTGACATTATTTTTGAATAGTGGAGTATGGAGATGGTAATGAAAACAGAACCAGTGTTTACTTGGTTTTATTCTTGTAATAAAAGTCTTCGTGGGCAATGCTCCCCAGTATTGCCTGCACGGGATGTGGGCTACTCCCCCTGCCCCACCTGTGGGGCCCACTGCCCCATTCTAAATTCCTTTGCCCCGAAGAAGACATACAGATGGCTAACAAACACATGAAAAGATGCTCAACATCCCTCATTATCAGACAAATGCAAAGCAAAACCGCAATGAAGTACCATCTCAGGCCAGTCAGGATGGCTGCTATCCAAACATCTACAAGCAACAAATGCAGAAGAGGGTGTGGAGAGAAGGGAACCCTCTTACACTGTTGGTGCGAATGCAAACTAGTACAGCCACTATGGAGCACAGTGTGGAGATTCCTTACAAAACTGGCACTAGAACTGCCATATGACCCAGCCATCCCACTGCTGGGCATACACACCGAGGAAACCAGAATTGAAAGAGACATGTGGACTCGAATGATCATCACAGCACTGTTTACGATAGGCAGGACATGGAAGCAACCTAGATGTCCATCAGCAGACGAATGGACGAGAAAGCGGTGGAACATATACACAATGGAATATTACTCAGCCATGCAAAAGAATACACTTGACTCAGTTCTAATGAGGAGGATGAAACTGGAGCCTATTATACAGAGGGAAATAAGTCAGAAAGAAAAACACCAATCCACTCTACTAAGGCATATATATGGAATGTAGAAAGATGGTAATGATAACCCTGTATGCGAGACTGCAAAAGAGACACAGACGTACAGAAGAGTCTTTTGGACTCTGCGGGAGAAGGCGAGCGTGGGATGCTCTGAGAGAGTCGTGTTGAAACATGTATATTTTCGTATGTGAATCAGATCATCAGTCCAGGCTCCATGCATGAGACAGGGTGCTCGGGGCTGGTGCACTGGGATGGCCCAGAGGGATGGGACGGGGAGGGAGGTGGGAGGGGGGATTCAGGATGGGGAACACATGTACACCCGAGGCGGATTCATGCCAAGTATGGCAAAAACCATTGCAGCACTGTCAAGTAATCAGCCTCCGAGTAAAATAAATAAATTTTAAAAAACAAACTAAATTCCTTTGGTAAAACGGGCCTGATCAATGTTGGCTTTGTGACTTCCAAAAACACCATTATTTTCGTTCCTTGCTTCCCTCCTTCCTCCCCCTTCTGTCTTTCCTTTTCTTTCTTATTATACAATTGAGAAAGTTTGCTTTCCATTGATAGTTATTAGAGTACTGGCTCTATTCACCATGTTGTACAATACATCCTTGAGCTCCTCTGACACCTAACACGGTGTGCCTCCCACTCTGCCACCTCTGTTGCCCCTCCCTCTTACCCTCCCCTCTGGTAACCAGTAGATTGATCTCTGTATCTGTGAGCCTCCATTTTTGTTACATTCTCTATTTTGTGGTGTTTTCAGATTCTATAAGTGCTATCGTACAGTATTTGTCTATCTCTGTCTGAGTTTTTTTACTTAATAGTGTACCTTCCATGTTGCTGCAAATGTCCAGATTCCATTCTTTTTATGGGGCAACTTCCCTCTATGCCTTTTTAGCAAATGGCACTGCCACCGCCCACGACACGGCTCCCCGGCTCAGTTTCCATCTCTGCCCTCACGCAGAGAAACACCAAGACCTCTTCCTCTTCTCCCATGGGATGTGTATCTTTGAAGCTGAGTCTGGAACCAGTTCTTCCCCCCGCCCCCCACTTTCTGGCAAACTGGACCTTCTGGTCCCATCTCCAACCCCACAGGACCCATCTCCCTCCCTCTTCACACATTTATCCCTGCCCTGCCCTCTCTGCCCCCACTCTCAGAGAACTCGGAGACAAACAGAATTTCACATCAGGTTGATTTTATGTGCATTCTTAATGTATGCAGTTGGTATAATAGTCAACGTCGGTACCGTTGGCCAGTACTCAGCGGCAAGACCCTCGAAGATTTCTGAGGTCCCTAGCCATGACTTCCAGTCACTGGCTGCCCACGGGTCCCACTCGAATGACACGGGTCTCCACACTCTCTGGGACCTCCTCTGGTCCGTTCTGATGCAGCTCTTCCTGCACCCGGGAACACTGGCTACAGAGCTTTGAGCCTCCGATCTTTCTCAGGTTCCTTGTGGTGGGCGGTTTCTGAGAAGTTTTCTTGGGCAGCTTTGCCTGAAGGTGATTATTCCCTCTCGCACTTGCCCTGGCCACCTGGAGAAAACAAGAGAAGGGTAGAGAATGGCCTTGGTTTGGGGAAGAGGGTGAAGGTGGCCGGGAACGACAGCTTCAGGAGAAGGGGTGTGGGCAGAGAAGGGGTATGTGCCAGGCAAGGACAGGGGAGGGGGTCTTATGGGGTGGGGTCAATGGGCAAGAGGAGTTTGGGTGGGTTCAGCTCACCTTGACATTTGTTTTGGGCCTCAATTGAGAGGAGGTCTTCATCCTTTTGTCCCGGGGAACAGGAGGCAGGTGTTTCCTAACTACTCTGAGGCCTTGGGGCTTCCCAGTCCACTTAGTCATTTTGAGGCCTCCCAGTGGTCTGCTCCAGAGCCCCTGAGCACCCCTATATATACCCCTCGCCAGGGAGACACACCCTCATGCTTTATGAGGTCAGCAAGTCTCTTCCCCAGGCAAAGGTGGCCCTGGGTGAGCCTTGACATCACAAAGCCCCATCCTGACACCTCTAGCGGAGGATGGGGAGCAATTCAGATGTTTTGGTGGGAGAAATGAGGCATTTGTACTTCCCCTAAAGAGGAAGTACTCCCTGCCATCCTCATCTCTCTAAGTCAACTCCGATGGGTCACATGGCAGGGAGAGTGTGTCTCCCCCAAAACTTCCCTATTCTATCTATTTATGACTGTAAAAGTATAAAGGGATTTAAAAAATAAAATCTGCAAACGGTACAGCTTCAGCAGCCCCAGGTAACAAAAGTTTATTTTCTTTGTTCCATAGTCTCAAAATAACTGACAATTAAGAATGAATTTCACCTTTTTCTCAAGCGCACATGGAACCTTCTCCAGGATAGATCACATCCTGGGCCATAAAGCTAGCCTTGGTAAATTCAAAAAAATAGAAATCATTCCAAGCATCTTTTCTGAGCACAATGCAGTAAGATTAGATCTCAATTACTGGAGAAAAACTATTAAAAAATCCAACATATGGAGGCTGAACAACACGCTGCTGAATAACCAACAAGTCACAGAAGAAATAAAAAAAGAAATCAAAATTTGCATAGAAACGAATGAAAATGAAAACACAACAACCCAAAACCTGTGGGACACGGTAAAAGCAGTCCTAAGGGGAATGTTCATAGCAATACAGGCACACCTCAAGAAACAAGAAAAAAGTCAAATAAATAACCTAACTCTACACCTAAAGCCACTAGAAAAGGAAGAAATGAAGAACCCCAGGGTTAGTAGAAGGAAAGAAATCTTAAAAATTAAAGCAGAAATAAATGCAAAAGAAACAAAAGAGACCATAGCAAAAATCAACAAAACCAAAAGCTGGTTCTTTGAAAGGATAAATAAAATTGACAAACCATTAGCCAGACTCATCAAGAAACAAAGGGAGAAAAATCAAATCAATAAAATTAGAAATGAAAATGGAGAGATTACAACAGACAACACAGAAATACAAAGGATCATAAGAGACTACTATCAACAATTATATGCCAATAAAATGGACAACGAGGAAGAAATGGACAAATTCTTAGAAAAGTACAACTTTCCAAAACTCGACCAGGAAGAAATAGAAAATCTCAACAGACCCATCCCAAGCACGGAAATTGAAACTGTAATAAAAAATCTTCCGGCAAACAAAAGCCCAGGTCCAGACGGCGTCACAGCTGAATTCTACCAAAAATTTAGAGAAGAGCTAACAACTATCCTGCTCAAACACTTCCAGAAAATTGCAGAGGATGGTAAACTTCCAAACTCATTCTATGAGGCCACCATCACCCTAATACCAAAACCTGACAAAGATCCCACAAAAAAAGAAAACTACAGGCCAATATCATTGATGAACATAGATGCAAAAATCCTTAACAAAATTCTAGCAATCAGAATCCAACAACACATTAAGAAGATCATACACCATGACCAGGTGGGCTTTATCCCAGGGATGCAAGGATTCTTCAATATCCGCAAATCAATCAATGTAATACACCGCATTAACAAATTGAAAAATAAAAACCATATGATTATCTCAATAGATGCAGAGAAAGCCTTTGACAAAATTCAACATCCATTTATGATCAAAACTCTCCAGAAATCAGGAATAGAAGGAACATACCTCAACATAATAAAAGCTATATATGACAAACCCGCAGCAAACATTATCCTCAATGGTGAAAAATTGAAAGCATTTCCTCTAAAGTCAGGAACAAGACAAGGGTGCCCACTTTCACCATTACTATTCAACATAGTTTTGGAAGTTTTGGCCACAGCAATCAGAACAGAAAAAGAAATAAAAGGAATCCAAATTGGAAAAGAAGAAGTAAAGCTCTCACTGTTTGCAGATGACATGATCCTCTACATAGAAAACCCTAAAGACTCCACCAGAAAATTACTAGAACTAATCAATGACTATAGTAAAGTTGCAGGATATAAAATCAACACACAGAAATCCCTTGCATTCCTATACACTAATAATGAGAAAACAGAAAGAGAAATTAAGGAAACAATTCCATTCACCATTGCAACGGAAAGAATAAAATACTTAGGAATATATCTACCTAAAGAATCTAAAGACCTATATATAGAAAACTATAAAACACTGGTGAAAGAAATCAAAGAGGACACTAACAGATGGAGAAATATACCATGTTCATGGATTGGAAGAATCAATGTAGTGAAAATGACTATACTACCCAAAGCAATCTATAGATTCAATGCAATCCCTATCAAGCTACCAACAGCATTCTTCACAGAGCTAGAACAAATAATTTCACAATTTGTATGGAAAAACAAAAAACCTCGAATAGCCAAAGCGATCTTGAGAAAGAAGAATGGAACTGGAGGAATCAACCTACCTGACTTCAGGCTCTACTACAAAGCCACAGTTATCAAGACAGCATGGTACTGGCACAAAGACAGAAATATAGATCGATGGAACAAAATAGAAAGCCCAGAGATAAATCCACGCACATATGGACACCTTATCTTTGACAAAGGAGGCAAGAATATACAATGGATTAAAGACAATCTCTTTAACAAGTGGTGCTGGGAACTCTGGTCAACCACTTGTAAAAAAATGAAACTAGAACACTTTCTAACACCATACACAAAAATAAACTCAAAATGGATTAAAGATCTAAACGTAAGACCAGAAACTATAAAACTCCTAGAGGAGAACATAGGCAAAACACTCTCTGACATACATCACAGCAGGATCCTCTATGACCCACCTCCCAGAATATTGGAAATAAAAGCAAAAATAAACAAATGGGACCTAATTAACTTAAAAGTTTCTGCACAACAAAGGAAACCATTAGCAAGGTGAAAAGACAGCCTTCAGAATGGGAGAAGATAATAGCAAATGAAGTAACTGACAAACAACTAATCTCGAGAATATACAAGCAACTCCTACAGCTCAACTCCAGAAAAATAAATGACCCAATCAAAAAATGGGCCAAAGAACTAAACAGACATTTCTCCAAAGAAGACATACAGATGGCTAACAAACACATGAAAAGATGCTCAACATCACTCATTATCAGAGACATGCAAATCAAAACCACTATGAGGTACCATTTCACACCAGTCAGAATGGCTGCGATCCAAAAGTCTACAAGTAATAAATGCTGGAGAGGGTGTGGAGAAAAGGGAACCCTCTTACACTGTTGGTGGGAATGCAAACTAGTACAGCCACTATGGAGAACAGTGTGGAGATTCCGTAAAAAACTGGAAATAGACCTGCCTTATAGTCCAGCAATCCCACTGCTGGGCATACACACTGAGGAAACCAGAAGGGAAAGAGACACGAGTACCCCAATGTTCATCGCAGCACTGTTTATAATAGCCAGGACATGGAAGCAACCTAGGTGTCCATCAGCAGATGAATGGATAAGAAAGCTGTGGCACATATACACAATGGAGTATTATTCAGCCATTAAAAAGAATACATTTGACTCAGTTCTAATGAGGTGGATGAAACTGGAGCCTATTATACAGAGTGAAATAAGCCAGAAAGAAAAACACCAATACAGTATACGAACGCATATATATGGAATTTAGAAAGATGGTAACAATAAGCCTGTGTACGAGACAGCAAAAGAGACACTGATGAATAGAACAGTCTTAGGGACTCTGTGGGAGAGGGAGAGGGTGGGAAGATTTGGGAGAATGGCATTGAAACATGTAAAATATCATGTATGAAATGAGTTGCCAGTCCAGGTTCGATGCATGATACTGGATGCTCGGGGCTGGTGCACTGGGACGCCCCAGAGGGATGGAATGGGGAGGGAGGAGGGAGGAGGGTTCAGGATGGGGAACACATGTACACCCGTGGCGGATTCATGTCAAGTATGGCAAAAACCATTGCAGCACTGTCAAGTAATCAGCCTCCGATTAAAATAAATAAATTTTAAAAAATAAACCAAATTCCTTTGCTAACAAGGGCCTGATCAATGTTGGCTTTGTGACTTCCAAAAACACCATTATTTTCGTTCCTTTCTTCTCTCCTTCCTCCCCCTTCTGTCTTTCCTTTTCTTTCTTATTATACAATTGAGAAAGTCTGCTTTCCATTTATAGTTATTAGAGTACTGGCTCTATTCACCATGTTGTACAATACATCCTTGAGCTCCTCTGACACCTAACACGGTGTGCCTCCCACTCTACCACCTCTGTTGCCCCTCCCTCTTGCCCTCCCCTCTGGTAACCAGTACATTGATCTCTGTATCTGTCAGCCTCCATTTTTGTCACATTCTCTATTTTGTGGTGTTTTCAGACTCTATAAGTGATATCGTACAGTATTTGTCTATCTCTGTCTGAGTTATTTTACTTAATAGTGTACCTTCCATGTTGCTGCAAATGTCCAGATTCCATTCTTTTTATGGGGCAGCTTCCCTCTATGCCTTTTTAGCAAATGGCACTGCCACCGCACACGACACGGCTCCCAGGCTCAGTTTCCATCTCTGCACTCACGCAGAGAATCACCAAGTCCTCTTCCTCTTCTCCCATGGGATGTGTATCTTTGAAGCTGAGTCTGGAACCAGTTCTTCCCCCCGCCCCCCACTTTCTGGCAAACTGGACCTTCTAGTCCCATCTCCAACCCCACAGGACCCATCTCCCTCCCTCTTCACACATTTATCCCTGCCCTGCCCTCTCTGCCCCCACTCTCAGAGAACTCGGAGACAAACAGAATTTCACATCAGGTTGATTTTATGTGCATTCTTAATGTATGCAGTTCGTATAATAGTCAACGTCGGTACCGTTGGCCAGTACTCAGCGGCAAGACCCTCGAAGATTTCTGAGGTCTCTAGCCATGCCTTCCAGTCACTGGCTGCCCACGGGTCCCACTCGAATGACACGGGTCTCCACACTCTCTGGGACCTCCTCTGGTACGTTCTGATGCAGCTCTTCCTGCACCCGGGAACACTGGCTACAGAGCTTTGAGCCTCCGATCTTTCTCAGGTTCCTTGTGGTGGGCGGTTTCTGAGAAGTTTTCTTGGGCAGCTTTGCCTGAAGGTGATTATTCCCTCTCGCACTTGCCCTGGCCACCTGGAGAAAACAAGAGAAGGGTAGAGAATGGCCTTGGTTTGGGGAAGAGGGTGAAGGTGGCCAGGAACGACAGCTTCAGGAGAAGGGGTGTGGGCAGAGAAGGGGTATGTGCCAGGCAAGGACAGGGGAGGGGGTCTTATGGGGTGGGGTCAATGGGCAAGAGGAGTTTGGGTGGGTTCAGCTCACCTTGACATTTGTTTTGGGCCTCAATTGAGAGGAGGTCTTCATCCTTTTGTCCCGGGGAACAGGAGGCAGGTGTTTCCTAACTACTCTGAGGCCTTGGGACTTCCCAGTCCACTTAGTCATTTTGAGGCCTCCCAGTGGTCTGCTCCAGAGCCCCTGAGCACCCCTATATATACCCCTCCCCAGGGAGACACACCCTCATGCTTTATGAGGTCAGCAAGTCTCTTCCCCAGGCAAAGGTGGCCCTGGGGGAGCCTTGACATCACAAAGCCCCATCCTGACACCTCTAGCGGAGGATGGGGAGCAATTCAGATGTTTTGGTGGGAGAAATGAGGCATTTGTACTTCCCCTAAAGAGGAAGTACTCCCTGCCATCCTCATCTCTCTAAGTCAACTCCGATGGGTCACATGGCAGGGAGAGTGTGTCTCCCCCAAAACTTCCCTATTCTATCTATTTATGACTGTAAAAGTATAAAGGGATTTAAAAAATAAAATCTGCAAACGATACAGCTTCAGCAGCCCCAGGTAACAAAAGTTTATTTTCTTTGTTCCATAGTCTCAAAATAACTGACAATTAAGAATGAATTTCACCTTTTTCTCAAGCGCACATGGAACCTTCTCCAGGATAGATCACATCCTGGGCCATAAAGCTAGCCTTGGTAAATTCAAAAAAATAGAAATCATTCCAAGCATCTTTTCTGAGCACAATGCAGTAAGATTAGATCTCAATTACTGGAGAAAAACTATTAAAAAATCCAACATATGGAGGCTGAACAACACGCTGCTGAATAACCAACAAGTCACAGAAGAAATAAAAAAAGAAATCAAAATTTGCATAGAAACGAATGAAAATGAAAACACAACAACCCAAAACCTGTGGGACACGGTAAAAGCAGTCCTAAGGGGAATGTTCATAGCAATACAGGCACACCTCAAGAAACAAGAAAAAAGTCAAATAAATAACCTAACTCTACACCTAAAGCCACTAGAAAAGGAAGAAATGAAGAACCCCAGTGTTAGTAGAAGGAAAGAAATCTTAAAAATTAAAGCAGAAATAAATGCAAAAGAAACAAAAGAGACCATAGCAAAAATCAACAAAACCAAAAGCTGGTTCTTTGAAAGGATAAATAAAATTGACAAACCATTAGCCAGACTCATCAAGAAACAAAGGGAGAAAAATCAAATCAATAAAATTAGAAATGAAAATGGAGAGATTACAACAGACAACACAGAAATACAAAGGATCATAAGAGACTACTATCAACAATTATATGCCAATAAAATGGACAACGAGGAAGAAATGGACAAATTCTTAGAAAAGTACAACTTTCCAAAACTCGACCAGGAAGAAATAGAAAATCTCAACAGACCCATCCCAAGCACGGAAATTGAAACTGTAATAAAAAATCTTCCGGCAAACAAAAGCCCAGGTCCAGACGGCGTCACAGCTGAATTCTACCAAAAATTTAGAGAAGAGCTAACAACTATCCTGCTCAAACACTTCCAGAAAATTGCAGAGGATGGTAAACTTCCAAACTCATTCTATGAGGCCACCATCACCCTAATACCAAAACCTGACAAAGATCCCACAAAAAAAGAAAACTACAGGCCAATATCATTGATGAACATAGATGCAAAAATCCTTAACAAAATTCTAGCAATCAGAATCCAACAACACATTAAGAAGATCATACACCATGACCAGGTGGGCTTTATCCCAGGGATGCAAGGATTCTTCAATATCCGCAAATCAATCAATGTAATACACCGCATTAACAAATTGAAAAATAAAAACCATATGATTATCTCAATAGATGCAGAGAAAGCCTTTGACAAAATTCAACATCCATTTATGATCAAAACTCTCCAGAAATCAGGAATAGAAGGAACATACCTCAACATAATAAAAGCTATATATGACAAACCCGCAGCAAACATTATCCTCAATGGTGAAAAATTGAAAGCATTTCCTCTAAAGTCAGGAACAAGACAAGGGTGCCCACTTTCACCATTACTATTCAACATAGTTTTGGAAGTTTTGGCCACAGCAATCAGAACAGAAAAAGAAATAAAAGGAATCCAAATTGGAAAAGAAGAAGTAAAGCTCTCACTGTTTGCAGATGACATGATCCTCTACATAGAAAACCCTAAAGACTCCACCAGAAAATTACTAGAACTAATCAATGACTATAGTAAAGTTGCAGGATATAAAATCAACACACAGAAATCCCTTGCATTCCTATACACTAATAATGAGAAAACAGAAAGAGAAATTAAGGAAACAATTCCATTCACCATTGCAATGGAAAGAATAAAATACTTAGGAATATATCTACCTAAAGAATCTAAAGACCTATATATAGAAAACTATAAAACACTGGTGAAAGAAATCAAAGAGGACACTAACAGATGGAGAAATATACCATGTTCATGGATTGGAAGAATCAATGTAGTGAAAATGACTATACTACCCAAAGCAATCTATAGATTCAATGCAATCCCTATCAAGCTACCAACAGCATTCTTCACAGAGCTAGAACAAATAATTTCACAATTTGTATGGAAAAACAAAAAACCTCGAATAGCCAAAGCGATCTTGAGAAAGAAGAATGGAACTGGAGGAATCAACCTACCTGACTTCAGGCTCTACTACAAAGCCACAGTTATCAAGACAGCATGGTACTGGCACAAAGACAGAAATATAGATCGATGGAACAAAATAGAAAGCCCAGAGATAAATCCACGCACATATGGACACCTTATCTTTGACAAAGGAGGCAAGAATATACAATGGATTAAAGACAATCTCTTTAACAAGTGGTGCTGGGAACTCTGGTCAACCACTTGTAAAAAAATGAAACTAGAACACTTTCTAACACCATACACAAAAATAAACTCAAAATGGATTAAAGATCTAAACGTAAGACCAGAAACTATAAAACTCCTAGAGGAGAACATAGGCAAAACACTCTCTGACATACATCACAGCAGGATCCTCTATGACCCACCTCCCAGAATATTGGAAATAAAAGCAAAAATAAACAAATGGGACCTAATTAACTTAAAAGTTTCTGCACAACAAAGGAAACCATTAGCAAGGTGAAAAGACAGCCTTCAGAATGGGAGAAGATAATAGCAAATGAAGTAACTGACAAACAACTAATCTCGAGAATATACAAGCAACTCCTACAGCTCAACTCCAGAAAAATAAATGACCCAATCAAAAAATGGGCCAAAGAACTAAACAGACATTTCTCCAAAGAAGACATACAGATGGCTAACAAACACATGAAAAGATGCTCAACATCACTCATTATCAGAGACATGCAAATCAAAACCACTATGAGGTACCATTTCACACCAGTCAGAATGGCTGCGATCCAAAAGTCTACAAGTAATAAATGCTGGAGAGGGTGTGGAGAAAAGGGAACCCTCTTACACTGTTGGTGGGAATGCAAACTAGTACAGCCACTATGGAGAACAGTGTGGAGATTCCGTAAAAAACTGGAAATAGACCTGCCTTATAGTCCAGCAATCCCACTGCTGGGCATACACACTGAGGAAACCAGAAGGGAAAGAGACACGAGTACCCCAATGTTCATCGCAGCACTGTTTATAATAGCCAGGACATGGAAGCAACCTAGGTGTCCATCAGCAGATGAATGGATAAGAAAGCTGTGGCACATATACACAATGGAGTATTATTCAGCCATTAAAAAGAATACTTTTGACTCAGTTCTAATGAGGTGGATGAAACTGGAGCCTATTATACAGAGTGAAGTAAGCCAGAAAGAAAAACACCAATACAGTATACGAACGCATATATATGGAATTTAGAAAGATGGTAACAATAAGCCTGTGTACGAGACAGCAAAAGAGACACTGATGAATAGAACAGTCTTAGGGACTCTGTGGGAGAGGGAGAGGGTGGGAAGATTTGGGAGAATGGCATTGAAACATGTAAAATATCATGTATGAAATGAGTTGCCAGTCCAGGTTCGATGCATGATACTGGATGCTCGGGGCTGGTGCACTGGGACGCCCCAGAGGGATGGAATGGGGAGGGAGGAGGGAGGAGGGTTCAGGATGGGGAACACATGTACACCCGTGGCGGATTCATGTCAAGTATGGCAAAAACCATTGCAGCACTGTCAAGTAATCAGCCTCCGATTAAAATAAATAAATTTTAAAAAATAAACCAAATTCCTTTGCTAACAAGGGCCTGATCAATGTTGGCTTTGTGACTTCCAAAAACACCATTATTTTCGTTCCTTTCTTCTCTCCTTCCTCCCCCTTCTGTCTTTCCTTTTCTTTCTTATTATACAATTGAGAAAGTCTGCTTTCCATTTATAGTTATTAGAGTACTGGCTCTATTCACCATGTTGTACAATACATCCTTGAGCTCCTCTGACACCTAACACGGTGTGCCTCCCACTCCACCACCTCTGTTGCCCCTCCCTCTTGCCCTCCCCTCTGGTAACCAGTACATTGATCTCTGTATCTGTCAGCCTCCATTTTTGTCACATTCTCTATTTTGTGGTGTTTTCAGACTCTATAAGTGATATCGTACAGTATTTGTCTATCTCTGTCTGAGTTATTTTACTTAATAGTGTACCTTCCATGTTGCTGCAAATGTCCAGATTCCATTCTTTTTATGGGGCAGCTTCCCTCTATGCCTTTTTAGCAAATGGCACTGCCACCGCACACGACACGGCTCCCAGGCTCAGTTTCCATCTCTGCACTCACGCAGAGAATCACCAAGTCCTCTTCCTCTTCTCCCATGGGATGTGTATCTTTGAAGCTGAGTCTGGAACCAGTTCTTCCCCCCGCCCCCCACTTTCTGGCAAACTGGACCTTCTAGTCCCATCTCCAACCCCACAGGACCCATCTCCCTCCCTCTTCACACATTTATCCCTGCCCTGCCCTCTCTGCCCCCACTCTCAGAGAACTCGGAGACAAACAGAATTTCACATCAGGTTGATTTTATGTGCATTCTTAATGTATGCAGTTCGTATAATAGTCAACGTCGGTACCGTTGGCCAGTACTCAGCGGCAAGACCCTCGAAGATTTCTGAGGTCTCTAGCCATGCCTTCCAGTCACTGGCTGCCCACGGGTCCCACTCGAATGACACGGGTCTCCACACTCTCTGGGACCTCCTCTGGTACGTTCTGATGCAGCTCTTCCTGCACCCGGGAACACTGGCTACAGAGCTTTGAGCCTCCGATCTTTCTCAGGTTCCTTGTGGTGGGCGGTTTCTGAGAAGTTTTCTTGGGCAGCTTTGCCTGAAGGTGATTATTCCCTCTCGCACTTGCCCTGGCCACCTGGAGAAAACAAGAGAAGGGTAGAGAATGGCCTTGGTTTGGGGAAGAGGGTGAAGGTGGCCAGGAACGACAGCTTCAGGAGAAGGGGTGTGGGCAGAGAAGGGGTATGTGCCAGGCAAGGACAGGGGAGGGGGTCTTATGGGGTGGGGTCAATGGGCAAGAGGAGTTTGGGTGGGTTCAGCTCACCTTGACATTTGTTTTGGGCCTCAATTGAGAGGAGGTCTTCATCCTTTTGTCCCGGGGAACAGGAGGCAGGTGTTTCCTAACTACTCTGAGGCCTTGGGGCTTCCCAGTCCACTTAGTCATTTTGAGGCCTCCCAGTGGTCTGCTCCAGAGCCCCTGAGCACCCCTATATATACCCCTCCCCAGGGAGACACACCCTCATGCTTTATGAGGTCAGCAAGTCTCTTCCCCAGGCAAAGGTGGCCCTGGGGGAGCCTTGACATCACAAAGCCCCATCCTGACACCTCTAGCGGAGGATGGGGAGCAATTCAGATGTTTTGGTGGGAGAAATGAGGCATTTGTACTTCCCCTAAAGAGGAAGTACTCCCTGCCATCCTCATCTCTCTAAGTCAACTCCGATGGGTCACATGGCAGGGAGAGTGTGTCTCCCCCAAAATTTCCCTATTCTATCTATTTATGACTGTAAAAGTATAAAGGGATTTAAAAAAAAAATCTGCAACAAAAGTTTATTTTCTTTGTTCCATAGTCTCAAAATAACTGACAATTAAGAATGAATTTCAAATAAAACCTGTTTTTCAAATTCAACAAGATCCTTTGTGTTCAAATATAAGACGATTTTGTTCTTTTCAAGCTAAAAAAAGTTTGCACCTTGCAGTGAATACTTTGTTTCACTGATGGAGACGTAAATAAAAGCACATCCTGTGTCTTTACCTTGACAATTTCTGTGGTATCACTGTGTATTTAGAAAAAACTGTTTGAATGCGGGGTGTGTATAAGTCCCTTCCCTCGGGGACTGCAGGCTGTGCAGGAAGTGATCTCGAGGCCTTGCAAACCATGAAGGATGCTCTGTGGAAGGGAGCAGTGGTAACCATGGCAGCCTGTGTTGGTGACAATTGTTGAACAGGGTCTTCTCTTAATGAACTCCCTCATAGAAGACAATGAATTTTTAAAGAGAAGTACTAAGACTGTGGCCGTATGAATTTATATATATATATATATTTATATATGTATACCTATACACACATATGTGTATGTGTTTGGATATGTATACACACACTCATGCGTGTGTGCATTTGTATATATGTACCCTGAAACTTTGTACCTTGTGAATAATATGTAAAATATTAAAACCTGACATATATGACAACAAGCTTTTCAAACTTCAACCAACAGAATTTGGTGTTGCAGAGGAAAAGTATTTAATTACTGACATTATTTTTGAATAGTGGAGTATGGAGATGGTAATGAAAACAGAACCAGTGTTTACTTGGTTTTATTCTTGTAATAAAAGTCTTCGTGGGCAATGCTCCCCAGTATTGCCTGCACGGGATGTGGGCTACTCCCCCTGCCCCACCTGTGGGGCCCACTGCCCCATTCTAAATTCCTTTGCCCCGAAGAAGACATACAGATGGCTAACAAACACATGAAAAGATGCTCAACATCCCTCATTATCAGACAAATGCAAAGCAAAACCGCAATGAAGTACCATCTCAGGCCAGTCAGGATGGCTGCTATCCAAACATCTACAAGCAACAAATGCAGAAGAGGGTGTGGAGAGAAGGGAACCCTCTTACACTGTTGGTGCGAATGCAAACTAGTACAGCCACTATGGAGCACAGTGTGGAGATTCCTTACAAAACTGGCACTAGAACTGCCATATGACCCAGCCATCCCACTGCTGGGCATACACACCGAGGAAACCAGAATTGAAAGAGACATGTGGACTCGAATGATCATCACAGCACTGTTTACGATAGGCAGGACATGGAAGCAACCTAGATGTCCATCAGCAGACGAATGGACGAGAAAGCAGTGGAACATATACACAATGGAATATTACTCAGCCATGCAAAAGAATACACTTGACTCAGTTCTAATGAGGAGGATGAAACTGGAGCCTATTATACAGAGGGAAATAAGTCAGAAAGAAAAACACCAATCCACTCTACTAAGGCATATATATGGAATGTAGAAAGATGGTAATGATAACCCTGTATGCGAGACTGCAAAAGAGACACAGACGCACAGAAGAGTCTTTTGGACTCTGCGGGAGAAGGCGAGCGTGGGATGCTCTGAGAGAGTCGTGTTGAAACATGTATATTATCGTATGTGAATCAGATCATCAGTCCAGGCTCCATGCATGAGACAGGGTGCTCGGGGCTGGTGCACTGGGATGGCCCAGAGGGATGGGACGGGGAGGGAGGTGGGAGGGGGGATTCAGGATGGGGAACACATGTACACCCGAGGCGGATTCATGCCAAGTATGGCAAAAACCATTGCAGCACTGTCAAGTAATCAGCCTCCGATTAAAATAAATAAATTTTAAAAAACAAACTAACTTCCTTTGGTAAAACGGGCCTGATCAATGTTGCCTTTGTGACTTCCAAAAACACCATTATTTTCGTTCCTTGCTTCCCTCCTTCCTCCCCCTTCTGTCTTTCCTTTTCTTTCTTATTATACAATTGAGAAAGTTTGCTTTCCATTGATAGTTATTAGAGTACTGGCTCTATTCACCATGTTGTACAATACATCCTTGAGCTCCTCTGACACCTAACACGGTGTGCCTCCCACTCGGCCACCTCTGTTGCCCCTCCCTCTTACCCTCCCCTCTGGTAACCAGTAGATTGATCTCTGTATCTGTCAGCCTCCATTTTTGTTACATTCTCTATTTTGTGGTGTTTTCAGATTCTATAAGTGCTATCGTACAGTATTTGTCTATCTCTGTCTGAGTTTTTTTACTTAATAGTGTACCTTCCATGTTGCTGCAAATGTCCAGATTCCATTCTTTTTATGGGGCAACTTCCCTCTATGCCTTTTTAGCAAATGGCACTGCCACCGCACACGACACGGCTCCCCGGCTCAGTTTCCATCTCTGCCCTCACGCAGAGAAACACCAAGACCTCTTCCTCTTCTCCCATGGGATGTGTATCTTTGAAGCTGAGTCTGGAACCAGTTCTTCCCCCCGCCCCCCACTTTCTGGCAAACTGGACCTTCTGGTCCCATCTCCAACCCCACAGGACCCATCTCCCTCCCTCTTCACACATTTATCCCTGCCCTGCCCTCTCTGCCCCCACTCTCAGAGAACTCGGAGACAAACAGAATTTCACATCAGGTTGATTTTATGTGCATTCTTAATATATGCAGTTGGTATAATAGTCAACGTCGGTACCGTTGGCCAGTACTCAGCGGCAAGACCCTCGAAGATTTCTGAGGTCCCTAGCCATGACTTCCAGTCACTGGCTGCCCACGGGTCCCACTCGAATGACACGGGTCTCCACACTCTCTGGGACCTCCTCTGGTCCGTTCTGATGCAGCTCTTCCTTCACCTGGGAACACTGGCTACAGAGCTTTGAGCCTCCGATCTTTCTCAGGTTCCTTGTGGTGGGCGGTTTCTGAGACGTTTTCTTGGGCAGCTTTGCCTGAAGGTGATTATTCCCTCTCGCACTTGCCCTGGCCACCTGGAGAAAACAAGAGAAGGGTAGAGAATGGCCTTGGTTTGGGGAAGAGGGTGAAGGTGGCCGGGAACGACAGCTTCAGGAGAAGGGGTGTGGGCAGAGAAGGGGTATGTGCCAGGCAAGGACAGGGGAGGGGGTCTTATGGGGTGGGGTCAATGGGCAAGAGGAGTTTGGGTGGGTTCAGCTCACCTTGACATTTGTTTTGGGCCTCAATTGAGAGGAGGTCTTCATCCTTTTGTCCCGGGGAACAGGAGGCAGGTGTTTCCTAACTACTCTGAGGCCTTGGGGCTTCCCAGTCCACTTAGTCATTTTGAGGCCTCCCAGTGGTCTGCTCCAGAGCCCCTGAGCACCCCTATATATACCCCTCCCCAGGGAGACACACCCTCATGCTTTATGAGGTCAGCAAGTCTCTTCCCCAGCCAATGGTGGCCCTGGGTGAGCCTTGACATCACAAAGCCCCATCCTGACACCTCTAGCGGAGGATGGGGAGCAATTCAGATGTTTTGGTGGGAGAAATGAGGCATTTGTACTTCCCCTAAAGAGGAAGTACTCCCTGCCATCCTCATCTCTCTAAGTCAACTCCGATGGGTCACATGGCAGGGAGAGTGTGTCTCCCCCAAAACTTCCCTATTCTATCTATTTATGACTGTAAAAGTATAAAGGGATTTAAAAAATAAAATCTGCAAACGATACAGCTTCAGCAGCCCCAGGTAACAAAAGTTTATTTTCTTTGTTCCATAGTCTCAAAATAACTGACAATTAAGAATGAATTTCACCTTTTTCTCAAGCGCACATGGAACCTTCTCCAGGATAGATCACATCCTGGGCCATAAAGCTAGCCTTGGTAAATTCAAAAAAATAGAAATCATTCCAAGCATCTTTTCTGAGCACAATGCAGTAAGATTAGATCTCAATTACTGGAGAAAAACTATTAAAAAATCCAACATATGGAGGCTGAACAACACGCTGCTGAATAACCAACAAGTCACAGAAGAAATAAAAAAAGAAATCAAAATTTGCATAGAAACGAATGAAAATGAAAACACAACAACCCAAAACCTGTGGGACACGGTAAAAGCAGTCCTAAGGGGAATGTTCATAGCAATACAGGCACACCTCAAGAAACAAGAAAAAAGTCAAATAAATAACCTAACTCTACACCTAAAGCCACTAGAAAAGGAAGAAATGAAGAACCCCAGGGTTAGTAGAAGGAAAGAAATCTTAAAAATTAAAGCAGAAATAAATGCAAAAGAAACAAAAGAGACCATAGCAAAAATCAACAAAACCAAAAGCTGGTTCTTTGAAAGGATAAATAAAATTGACAAACCATTAGCCAGACTCATCAAGAAACAAAGGGAGAAAAATCAAATCAATAAAATTAGAAATGAAAATGGAGAGATTACAACAGACAACACAGAAATACAAAGGATCATAAGAGACTACTATCAACAATTATATGCCAATAAAATGGACAACGAGGAAGAAATGGACAAATTCTTAGAAAAGTACAACTTTCCAAAACTCGACCAGGAAGAAATAGAAAATCTCAACAGACCCATCCCAAGCACGGAAATTGAAACTGTAATAAAAAATCTTCCGGCAAACAAAAGCCCAGGTCCAGACGGCGTCACAGCTGAATTCTACCAAAAATTTAGAGAAGAGCTAACAACTATCCTGCTCAAACACTTCCAGAAAATTGCAGAGGATGGTAAACTTCCAAACTCATTCTATGAGGCCACCATCACCCTAATACCAAAACCTGACAAAGATCCCACAAAAAAAGAAAACTACAGGCCAATATCATTGATGAACATAGATGCAAAAATCCTTAACAAAATTCTAGCAATCAGAATCCAACAACACATTAAGAAGATCATACACCATGACCAGGTGGGCTTTATCCCAGGGATGCAAGGATTCTTCAATATCCGCAAATCAATCAATGTAATACACCGCATTAACAAATTGAAAAATAAAAACCATATGATTATCTCAATAGATGCAGAGAAAGCCTTTGACAAAATTCAACATCCATTTATGATCAAAACTCTCCAGAAATCAGGAATAGAAGGAACATACCTCAACATAATAAAAGCTATATATGACAAACCCGCAGCAAACATTATCCTCAATGGTGAAAAATTGAAAGCATTTCCTCTAAAGTCAGGAACAAGACAAGGGTGCCCACTTTCACCATTACTATTCAACATAGTTTTGGAAGTTTTGGCCACAGCAATCAGAACAGAAAAAGAAATAAAAGGAATCCAAATTGGAAAAGAAGAAGTAAAGCTCTCACTGTTTGCAGATGACATGATCCTCTACATAGAAAACCCTAAAGACTCCACCAGAAAATTACTAGAACTAATCAATGACTATAGTAAAGTTGCAGGATATAAAATCAACACACAGAAATCCCTTGCATTCCTATACACTAATAATGAGAAAACAGAAAGAGAAATTAAGGAAACAATTCCATTCACCATTGCAATGGAAAGAATAAAATACTTAGGAATATATCTACCTAAAGAATCTAAAGACCTATATATAGAAAACTATAAAACACTGGTGAAAGAAATCAAAGAGGACACTAACAGATGGAGAAATATACCATGTTCATGGATTGGAAGAATCAATGTAGTGAAAATGACTATACTACCCAAAGCAATCTATAGATTCAATGCAATCCCTATCAAGCTACCAACAGCATTCTTCACAGAGCTAGAACAAATAATTTCACAATTTGTATGGAAAAACAAAAAACCTCGAATAGCCAAAGCGATCTTGAGAAAGAAGAATGGAACTGGAGGAATCAACCTACCTGACTTCAGGCTCTACTACAAAGCCACAGTTATCAAGACAGCATGGTACTGGCACAAAGACAGAAATATAGATCGATGGAACAAAATAGAAAGCCCAGAGATAAATCCACGCACATATGGACACCTTATCTTTGACAAAGGAGGCAAGAATATACAATGGATTAAAGACAATCTCTTTAACAAGTGGTGCTGGGAACTCTGGTCAACCACTTGTAAAAAAATGAAACTAGAACACTTTCTAACACCATACACAAAAATAAACTCAAAATGGATTAAAGATCTAAACGTAAGACCAGAAACTATAAAACTCCTAGAGGAGAACATAGGCAAAACACTCTCTGACATACATCACAGCAGGATCCTCTATGACCCACCTCCCAGAATATTGGAAATAAAAGCAAAAATAAACAAATGGGACCTAATTAACTTAAAAGTTTCTGCACAACAAAGGAAACCATTAGCAAGGTGAAAAGACAGCCTTCAGAATGGGAGAAGATAATAGCAAATGAAGTAACTGACAAACAACTAATCTCGAGAATATACAAGCAACTCCTACAGCTCAACTCCAGAAAAATAAATGACCCAATCAAAAAATGGGCCAAAGAACTAAACAGACATTTCTCCAAAGAAGACATACAGATGGCTAACAAACACATGAAAAGATGCTCAACATCACTCATTATCAGAGACATGCAAATCAAAACCACTATGAGGTACCATTTCACACCAGTCAGAATGGCTGCGATCCAAAAGTCTACAAGTAATAAATGCTGGAGAGGGTGTGGAGAAAAGGGAACCCTCTTACACTGTTGGTGGGAATGCAAACTAGTACAGCCACTATGGATAACAGTGTGGAGATTCCGTAAAAAACTGGAAATAGACCTGCCTTATAGTCCAGCAATCCCACTGCTGGGCATACACACTGAGGAAACCAGAAGGGAAAGAGACACGAGTACCCCAATGTTCATCGCAGCACTGTTTATAATAGCCAGGACATGGAAGCAACCTAGGTGTCCATCAGCAGATGAATGGATAAGAAAGCTGTGGCACATATACACAATGGAGTATTATTCAGCCATTAAAAAGAATACATTTGACTCAGTTCTAATGAGGTGGATGAAACTGGAGCCTATTATACAGAGTGAAATAAGCCAGAAAGAAAAACACCAATACAGTATACGAACGCATATATATGGAATTTAGAAAGATGGTAACAATAAGCCTGTGTACGAGACAGCAAAAGAGACACTGATGAATAGAACAGTCTTAGGGACTCTGTGGGAGAGGGAGAGGGTGGGAAGATTTGAGAGAATGGCATTGAAACATGTAAAATATCATGTATGAAATGAGTTGCCAGTCCAGGTTCGATGCATGATACTGGATGCTCGGGGCTGGTGCACTGGGACGCCCCAGAGGGATGGAATGGGGAGGGAGGAGGGAGGAGGGTTCAGGATGGGGAACACATGTACACCCGTGGCGGATTCATGTCAAGTATGGCAAAAACCATTGCAGCACTGTCAAGTAATCAGCCTCCGATTAAAATAAATAAATTTTAAAAAATAAACCAAATTCCTTTGCTAACAAGGGCCTGATCAATGTTGGCTTTGTGACTTCCAAAAACACCATTATTTTCGTTCCTTTCTTCTCTCCTTCCTCCCCCTTCTGTCTTTCCTTTTCTTTCTTATTATACAATTGAGAAAGTCTGCTTTCCATTTATAGTTATTAGAGTACTGGCTCTATTCACCATGTTGTACAATACATCCTTGAGCTCCTCTGACACCTAACACGGTGTGCCTCCCACTCCACCACCTCTGTTGCCCCTCCCTCTTGCCCTCCCCTCTGGTAACCAGTACATTGATCTCTGTATCTGTCAGCCTCCATTTTTGTCACATTCTCTATTTTGTGGTGTTTTCAGACTCTATAAGTGATATCGTACAGTATTTGTCTATCTCTGTCTGAGTTATTTTACTTAATAGTGTACCTTCCATGTTGCTGCAAATGTCCAGATTCCATTCTTTTTATGGGGCAGCTTCCCTCTATGCCTTTTTAGCAAATGGCACTGCCACCGCACACGACACGGCTCCCAGGCTCAGTTTCCATCTCTGCACTCACGCAGAGAATCACCAAGTCCTCTTCCTCTTCTCCCATGGGATGTGTATCTTTGAAGCTGAGTCTGGAACCAGTTCTTCCCCCCGCCCCCCACTTTCTGGCAAACTGGACCTTCTAGTCCCATCTCCAACCCCACAGGACCCATCTCCCTCCCTCTTCACACATTTATCCCTGCCCTGCCCTCTCTGCCCCCACTCTCAGAGACCTCGGAGACAAACAGAATTTCACATCAGGTTGATTTTATGTGCATTCTTAATGTATGCAGTTGGTATAATAGTCAACGTCGGTACCGTTGGCCAGTACTCAGCGGCAAGACCCTCGAAGATTTCTGAGGTCTCTAGCCATGCCTTCCAGTCACTGGCTGCCCACGGGTCCCACTCGAATGACACGGGTCTCCACACTCTCTGGGACCTCCTCTGGTCCGTTCTGATGCAGCTCTTCCTTCACCCGGGAACACTGGCTACAGAGCTTTGAGCCTCCGATCTTTCTCAGGTTCCTTGTGGTGGGCGGTTTCTGAGACGTTTTCTTGGGCAGCTTTGCCTGAAGGTGATTATTCCCTCTCGCACTTGCCCTGGCCACCTGGAGAAAACAAGAGAAGGGTAGAGAATGGCCTTGGTTTGGGGAAGAGGGTGAAGGTGGCCAGGAACGACAGCTTCAGGAGAAGGGGTGTGGGCAGAGAAGGGGTATGTGCCAGGCAAGGACAGGGGAGGGGGTCTTATGGGGTGGGGTCAATGGGCAAGAGGAGTTTGGGTGGGTTCAGCTCACCTTGACATTTGTTTTGGGCCTCAATTGAGAGGAGGTCTTCATCCTTTTGTCCCGGGGAACAGGAGGCAGGTGTTGCCTAACTACTCTGAGGCCTTGGGGCTTCCCAGTCCACTTAGTCATTTTGAGGCCTCCCAGTGGTCTGCTCCAGAGCCCCTGAGCACCCCTATATATACCCCTCCCCAGGGAGACACACCCTCATGCTTTATGAGGTCAGCAAGTCTCTTCCCCAGGCAAAGGTGGCCCTGGGGGAGCCTTGACATCACAAAGCCCCATCCTGACACCTCTAGCGGAGGATGGGGAGCAATTCAGATGTTTTGGTGGGAGAAATGAGGCATTTGTACTTCCCCTAAAGAGGAAGTACTCCCTGCCATCCTCATCTCTCTAAGTCAACTCCGATGGGTCACATGGCAGGGAGAGTGTGTCTCCCCCAAAATTTCCCTATTCTATCTATTTATGACTGTAAAAGTATAAAGGGATTTAAAAAAAAAAATCTGCAACAAAAGTTTATTTTCTTTGTTCCATAGTCTCAAAATAACTGACAATTAAGAATGAATTTCAAATAAAACCTGTTTTTCAAATTCAACAAGATCCTTTGTGTTCAAATATAAGACGATTTTGTTCTTTTCAAGCTAAAAAAAGTTTGCACCTTGCAGTGAATACTTTGTTTCACTGATGGAGACGTAAATAAAAGCACATCCTGTGTCTTTACCTTGACAATTTCTGTGGTATCACTGTGTATTTAGAAAAAACTGTTTGAATGCGGGGTGTGTATAAGTCCCTTCCCTCGGGGACTGCAGGCTGTGCAGGAAGTGATCTCGAGGCCTTGCAAACCATGAAGGATGCTCTGTGGAAGGGAGCAGTGGTAACCATGGCAGCCTGTGTTAGTGACAGTTGTTGAACAGGGTCTTCTCTTAATGAACTCCCTCATAGAAGACAATGAATTTTTAAAGAGAAGTACTAAGACTGTGGCCGTATGAATTTATATATATATATATATTTATATATGTATACCTATACACACATATGTGTATGTGTTTGGATATGTATACACACACTCATGCGTGTGTGCATTTGTATATATGTACCCTGAAACTTTGTACCTTGTGAATAATATGTAAAATATTAAAACCTGACATATATGACAACAAGCTTTTCAAACTTCAACCAACAGAATTTGGTGTTGCAGAGGAAAAGTATTTAATTACTGACATTATTTTTGAATAGTGGAGTATGGAGATGGTAATGAAAACAGAACCAGTGTTTACTTGGTTTTATTCTTGTAATAAAAGTCTTCGTGGGCAATGCTCCCCAGTATTGCCTGCACGGGATGTGGGCTACTCCCCCTGCCCCACCTGTGGGGCCCACTGCCCCATTCTAAATTCCTTTGCCCCGAAGAAGACATACAGATGGCTAACAAACACATGAAAAGATGCTCAACATCCCTCATTATCAGACAAATGCAAAGCAAAACCGCAATGAAGTACCATCTCAGGCCAGTCAGGATGGCTGCTATCCAAACATCTACAAGCAACAAATGCAGAAGAGGGTGTGGAGAGAAGGGAACCCTCTTACACTGTTGGTGCGAATGCAAACTAGTACAGCCACTATGGAGCACAGTGTGGAGATTCCTTACAAAACTGACACTAGAACTGCCATATGACCCAGCCATCCCCTGCTGGGCATACACACCGAGGAAACCAGAATTGAAAGAGACATGTGGACTCGAATGATCATCACAGCACTGTTTACGATAGGCAGGACATGGAAGCAACCTAGATGTCCATCAGCAGACGAATGGACGAGAAAGCAGTGGAACATATACACAATGGAATATTACTCAGCCATGCAAAAGAATACACTTGACTCAGTTCTAATGAGGAGGATGAAACTGGAGCCTATTATACAGAGGGAAATAAGTCAGAAAGAAAAACACCAATCCACTCTACTAAGGCATATATATGGAATGTAGAAAGATGGTAATGATAACCCTGTATGCGAGACTGCAAAAGAGACACAGACGCACAGAAGAGTCTTTTGGACTCTGCGGGAGAAGGCGAGCGTGGGATGCTCTGAGAGAGTCGTGTTGAAACATGTATATTATCGTATGTGAATCAGATCATCAGTCCAGGCTCCATGCATGAGACAGGGTGCTCGGGGCTGGTGCACTGGGATGGCCCAGAGGGATGGGACGGGGAGGGAGGTGGGAGGGGGGATTCAGGATGGGGAACACATGTACACCCGAGGCGGATTCATGCCAAGTATGGCAAAAACCATTGCAGCACTGTCAAGTAATCAGCCTCCGATTAAAATAAATAAATTTTAAAAAACAAACTAACTTCCTTTGGTAAAACGGGCCTGATCAATGTTGCCTTTGTGACTTCCAAAAACACCATTATTTTCGTTCCTTGCTTCCCTCCTTCCTCCCCCTTCTGTCTTTCCTTTTCTTTCTTATTATACAATTGAGAAAGTTTGCTTTCCATTGATAGTTATTAGAGTACTGGCTCTATTCACCATGTTGTACAATACATCCTTGAGCTCCTCTGACACCTAACACGGTGTGCCTCCCACTCGGCCACCTCTGTTGCCCCTCCCTCTTACCCTCCCCTCTGGTAACCAGTAGATTGATCTCTGTATCTGTCAGCCTCCATTTTTGTTACATTCTCTATTTTGTGGTGTTTTCAGATTCTATAAGTGCTATCGTACAGTATTTGTCTATCTCTGTCTGAGTTTTTTTACTTAATAGTGTACCTTCCATGTTGCTGCAAATGTCCAGATTCCATTCTTTTTATGGGGCAACTTCCCTCTATGCCTTTTTAGCAAATGGCACTGCCACCGCACACGACACGGCTCCCCGGCTCAGTTTCCATCTCTGCCCTCACGCAGAGAAACACCAAGACCTCTTCCTCTTCTCCCATGGGATGTGTATCTTTGAAGCTGAGTCTGGAACCAGTTCTTCCCCCCGCCCCCCACTTTCTGGCAAACTGGACCTTCTGGTCCCATCTCCAACCCCACAGGACCCATCTCCCTCCCTCTTCACACATTTATCCCTGCCCTGCCCTCTCTGCCCCCACTCTCAGAGAACTCGGAGACAAACAGAATTTCACATCAGGTTGATTTTATGTGCATTCTTAATATATGCAGTTGGTATAATAGTCAACGTCGGTACCGTTGGCCAGTACTCAGCGGCAAGACCCTCGAAGATTTCTGAGGTCCCTAGCCATGACTTCCAGTCACTGGCTGCCCACGGGTCCCACTCGAATGACACGGGTCTCCACACTCTCTGGGACCTCCTCTGGTCCGTTCTGATGCAGCTCTTCCTTCACCTGGGAACACTGGCTACAGAGCTTTGAGCCTCCGATCTTTCTCAGGTTCCTTGTGGTGGGCGGTTTCTGAGACGTTTTCTTGGGCAGCTTTGCCTGAAGGTGATTATTCCCTCTCGCACTTGCCCTGGCCACCTGGAGAAAACAAGAGAAGGGTAGAGAATGGCCTTGGTTTGGGGAAGAGGGTGAAGGTGGCCGGGAACGACAGCTTCAGGAGAAGGGGTGTGGGCAGAGAAGGGGTATGTGCCAGGCAAGGACAGGGGAGGGGGTCTTATGGGGTGGGGTCAATGGGCAAGAGGAGTTTGGGTGGGTTCAGCTCACCTTGACATTTGTTTTGGGCCTCAATTGAGAGGAGGTCTTCATCCTTTTGTCCCGGGGAACAGGAGGCAGGTGTTTCCTAACTACTCTGAGGCCTTGGGGCTTCCCAGTCCACTTAGTCATTTTGAGGCCTCCCAGTGGTCTGCTCCAGAGCCCCTGAGCACCCCTATATATACCCCTCCCCAGGGAGACACACCCTCATGCTTTATGAGGTCAGCAAGTCTCTTCCCCAGCCAATGGTGGCCCTGGGTGAGCCTTGACATCACAAAGCCCCATCCTGACACCTCTAGCGGAGGATGGGGAGCAATTCAGATGTTTTGGTGGGAGAAATGAGGCATTTGTACTTCCCCTAAAGAGGAAGTACTCCCTGCCATCCTCATCTCTCTAAGTCAACTCCGATGGGTCACATGGCAGGGAGAGTGTGTCTCCCCCAAAACTTCCCTATTCTATCTATTTATGACTGTAAAAGTATAAAGGGATTTAAAAAATAAAATCTGCAAACGATACAGCTTCAGCAGCCCCAGGTAACAAAAGTTTATTTTCTTTGTTCCATAGTCTCAAAATAACTGACAATTAAGAATGAATTTCACCTTTTTCTCAAGCGCACATGGAACCTTCTCCAGGATAGATCACATCCTGGGCCATAAAGCTAGCCTTGGTAAATTCAAAAAAATAGAAATCATTCCAAGCATCTTTTCTGAGCACAATGCAGTAAGATTAGATCTCAATTACTGGAGAAAAACTATTAAAAAATCCAACATATGGAGGCTGAACAACACGCTGCTGAATAACCAACAAGTCACAGAAGAAATAAAAAAAGAAATCAAAATTTGCATAGAAACGAATGAAAATGAAAACACAACAACCCAAAACCTGTGGGACACGGTAAAAGCAGTCCTAAGGGGAATGTTCATAGCAATACAGGCACACCTCAAGAAACAAGAAAAAAGTCAAATAAATAACCTAACTCTACACCTAAAGCCACTAGAAAAGGAAGAAATGAAGAACCCCAGGGTTAGTAGAAGGAAAGAAATCTTAAAAATTAAAGCAGAAATAAATGCAAAAGAAACAAAAGAGACCATAGCAAAAATCAACAAAACCAAAAGCTGGTTCTTTGAAAGGATAAATAAAATTGACAAACCATTAGCCAGACTCATCAAGAAACAAAGGGAGAAAAATCAAATCAATAAAATTAGAAATGAAAATGGAGAGATTACAACAGACAACACAGAAATACAAAGGATCATAAGAGACTACTATCAACAATTATATGCCAATAAAATGGACAACGAGGAAGAAATGGACAAATTCTTAGAAAAGTACAACTTTCCAAAACTCGACCAGGAAGAAATAGAAAATCTCAACAGACCCATCCCAAGCACGGAAATTGAAACTGTAATAAAAAATCTTCCGGCAAACAAAAGCCCAGGTCCAGACGGCGTCACAGCTGAATTCTACCAAAAATTTAGAGAAGAGCTAACAACTATCCTGCTCAAACACTTCCAGAAAATTGCAGAGGATGGTAAACTTCCAAACTCATTCTATGAGGCCACCATCACCCTAATACCAAAACCTGACAAAGATCCCACAAAAAAAGAAAACTACAGGCCAATATCATTGATGAACATAGATGCAAAAATCCTTAACAAAATTCTAGCAATCAGAATCCAACAACACATTAAGAAGATCATACACCATGACCAGGTGGGCTTTATCCCAGGGATGCAAGGATTCTTCAATATCCGCAAATCAATCAATGTAATACACCGCATTAACAAATTGAAAAATAAAAACCATATGATTATCTCAATAGATGCAGAGAAAGCCTTTGACAAAATTCAACATCCATTTATGATCAAAACTCTCCAGAAATCAGGAATAGAAGGAACATACCTCAACATAATAAAAGCTATATATGACAAACCCGCAGCAAACATTATCCTCAATGGTGAAAAATTGAAAGCATTTCCTCTAAAGTCAGGAACAAGACAAGGGTGCCCACTTTCACCATTACTATTCAACATAGTTTTGGAAGTTTTGGCCACAGCAATCAGAACAGAAAAAGAAATAAAAGGAATCCAAATTGGAAAAGAAGAAGTAAAGCTCTCACTGTTTGCAGATGACATGATCCTCTACATAGAAAACCCTAAAGACTCCACCAGAAAATTACTAGAACTAATCAATGACTATAGTAAAGTTGCAGGATATAAAATCAACACACAGAAATCCCTTGCATTCCTATACACTAATAATGAGAAAACAGAAAGAGAAATTAAGGAAACAATTCCATTCACCATTGCAATGGAAAGAATAAAATACTTAGGAATATATCTACCTAAAGAATCTAAAGACCTATATATAGAAAACTATAAAACACTGGTGAAAGAAATCAAAGAGGACACTAACAGATGGAGAAATATACCATGTTCATGGATTGGAAGAATCAATGTAGTGAAAATGACTATACTACCCAAAGCAATCTATAGATTCAATGCAATCCCTATCAAGCTACCAACAGCATTCTTCACAGAGCTAGAACAAATAATTTCACAATTTGTATGGAAAAACAAAAAACCTCGAATAGCCAAAGCGATCTTGAGAAAGAAGAATGGAACTGGAGGAATCAACCTACCTGACTTCAGGCTCTACTACAAAGCCACAGTTATCAAGACCGTATGGTACTGGCACAAAGACAGAAATATAGATCGATGGAACAAAATAGAAAGCCCAGAGATAAATCCACGCACATATGGACACCTTATCTTCGACAAAGGAGGCAAGAATATACAATGGATTAAAGACAATCTCTTTAACAAGTGGTGCTGGGAACTCTGGTCAACCACTTGTAAAAAAATGAAACTAGAACACTTTCTAACACCATACACAAAAATAAACTCAAAATGGATTAAAGATCTAAACGTAAGACCAGAAACTATAAAACTCCTAGAGGAGAACATAGGCAAAACACTCTCTGACATACATCACAGCAGGATCCTCTATGACCCACCTCCCAGAATATTGGAAATAAAAGCAAAAATAAACAAATGGGACCTAATTAACTTAAAAGTTTCTGCACAACAAAGGAAACCATTAGCAAGGTGAAAAGACAGCCTTCAGAATGGGAGAAGATAATAGCAAATGAAGTAACTGACAAACAACTAATCTCGAGAATATACAAGCAACTCCTACAGCTCAACTCCAGAAAAATAAATGACCCAATCAAAAAATGGGCCAAAGAACTAAACAGACATTTCTCCAAAGAAGACATACAGATGGCTAACAAACACATGAAAAGATGCTCAACATCACTCATTATCAGAGACATGCAAATCAAAACCACTATGAGGTACCATTTCACACCAGTCAGAATGGCTGCGATCCAAAAGTCTACAAGTAATAAATGCTGGAGAGGGTGTGGAGAAAAGGGAACCCTCTTACACTGTTGGTGGGAATGCAAACTAGTACAGCCACTATGGAGAACAGTGTGGGGATTCCGTAAAAAACTGGAAATAGACCTGCCTTATAGTCCAGCAATCCCACTGCTGGGCATACACACTGAGGAAACCAGAAGGGAAAGAGACACGAGTACCCCAATGTTCATCGCAGCACTGTTTATAATAGCCAGGACATGGAAGCAACCTAGGTGTCCATCAGCAGATGAATGGATAAGAAAGCTGTGGCACATATACACAATGGAGTATTATTCAGCCATTAAAAAGAATACATTTGACTCAGTTCTAATGAGGTGGATGAAACTGGAGCCTATTATACAGAGTGAAATAAGCCAGAAAGAAAAACACCAATACAGTATACGAACGCATATATATGGAATTTAGAAAGATGGTAACAATAAGCCTGTGTACGAGACAGCAAAAGAGGCACTGATGAATAGAACAGTCTTAGGGACTCTGTGGGAGAGGGAGAGGGTGGGAAGATTTGGGAGAATGGCATTGAAACATGTAAAATATCATGTATGAAATGAGTTGCCAGTCCAGGTTCGATGCATGATACTGGATGCTCGGGGCTGGTGCACTGGGACGCCCCAGAGGGATGGAATGGGGAGGGAGGAGGGAGGAGGGTTCAGGATGGGGAACACATGTACACCCGTGGCGGATTCATGTCAAGTATGGCAAAAACCATTGCAGCACTGTCAAGTAATCAGCCTCCGATTAAAATAAATAAATTTTAAAAAATAAACCAAATTCCTTTGCTAACAAGGGCCTGATCAATGTTGGCTTTGTGACTTCCAAAAACACCATTATTTTCGTTCCTTTCTTCTCTCCTTCCTCCCCCTTCTGTCTTTCCTTTTCTTTCTTATTATACAATTGAGAAAGTCTGCTTTCCATTTATAGTTATTAGAGTACTGGCTCTATTCACCATGTTGTACAATACATCCTTGAGCTCCTCTGACACCTAACACGGTGTGCCTCCCACTCCACCACCTCTGTTGCCCCTCCCTCTTGCCCTCCCCTCTGGTAACCAGTACATTGATCTCTGTATCTGTCAGCCTCCATTTTTGTCACATTCTCTATTTTGTGGTGTTTTCAGACTCTATAAGTGATATCGTACAGTATTTGTCTATCTCTGTCTGAGTTATTTTACTTAATAGTGTACCTTCCATGTTGCTGCAAATGTCCAGATTCCATTCTTTTTATGGGGCAGCTTCCCTCTATGCCTTTTTAGCAAATGGCACTGCCACCGCACACGACACGGCTCCCAGGCTCAGTTTCCATCTCTGCACTCACGCAGAGAATCACCAAGTCCTCTTCCTCTTCTCCCATGGGATGTGTATCTTTGAAGCTGAGTCTGGAACCAGTTCTTCCCCCCGCCCCCCACTTTCTGGCAAACTGGACCTTCTAGTCCCATCTCCAACCCCACAGGACCCATCTCCCTCCCTCTTCACACATTTATCCCTGCCCTGCCCTCTCTGCCCCCACTCTCAGAGAACTCGGAGACAAACAGAATTTCACATCAGGTTGATTTTATGTGCATTCTTAATGTATGCAGTTGGTATAATAGTCAACGTCGGTACCGTTGGCCAGTACTCAGCGGCAAGACCCTCGAAGATTTCTGAGGTCTCTAGCCATGCCTTCCAGTCACTGGCTGCCCACGGGTCCCACTCGAATGACACGGGTCTCCACACTCTCTGGGACCTCCTCTGGTCCGTTCTGATGCAGCTCTTCCTGCACCCGGGAACACTGGCTACAGAGCTTTGAGCCTCCGATCTTTCTCAGGTTCCTTGTGGTGGGCGGTTTCTGAGAAGTTTTCTTGGGCAGCTTTGCCTGAAGGTGATTATTCCCTCTCGCACTTGCCCTGGCCACCTGGAGAAAACAAGAGAAGGGTAGAGAATGGCCTTGGTTTGGGGAAGAGGGTGAAGGTGGCCGGGAACGACAGCTTCAGGAGAAGGGGTGTGGGCAGAGAAGGGGTATGTGCCAGGCAAGGACAGGGGAGGGGGTCTTATGGGGTGGGGTCAATGGGCAAGAGGAGTTTGGGTGGGTTCAGCTCACCTTGACATTTGTTTTGGGCCTCAATTGAGAGGAGGTCTTCATCCTTTTGTCCCGGGGAACAGGAGGCAGGTGTTTCCTAACTACTCTGAGGCCTTGGGACTTCCCAGTCCACTTAGTCATTTTGAGGCCTCCCAGTGGTCTGCTCCAGAGCCCCTGAGCACCCCTATATATACCCCTCCCCAGGGAGACACACCCTCATGCTTTATGAGGTCAGCAAGTCTCTTCCCCAGGCAAAGGTGGCCCTGGGTGAGCCTTGACATCACAAAGCCCCATCCTGACACCTCTAGCGGAGGATGGGGAGCAATTCAGATGTTTTGGTGGGAGAAATGAGGCATTTGTACTTCCCCTAAAGAGGAAGTACTCCCTGCCATCCTCATCTCTCTAAGTCAACTCCGATGGGTCACATGGCAGGGAGAGTGTGTCTCCCCCAAAATTTCCCTATTCTATCTATTTATGACTGTAAAAGTATAAAGGGATTTAAAAAAAAAATCTGCAACAAAAGTTTATTTTCTTTGTTCCATAGTCTCAAAATAACTGACAATTAAGAATGAATTTCAAATAAAACCTGTTTTTCAAATTCAACAAGATCCTTTGTGTTCAAATATAAGACGATTTTGTTCTTTTCAAGCTAAAAAAAGTTTGCACCTTGCAGTGAATACTTTGTTTCACTGATGGAGACGTAAATAAAAGCACATCCTGTGTCTTTACCTTGACAATTTCTGTGGTATCACTGTGTATTTAGAAAAAACTGTTTGGATGCGGGGTGTGTATTAGTCCCTTCCCTCGGGGACTGCAGGCTGTGCAGGAAGTGATCTCGAGGCCTTGCAAACCATGAAGGATGCTCTGTGGAAGGGAGCAGTGGTAACCATGGCAGCCTGTGTTGGTGACAATTGTTGAACAGGGTCTTCTCTTAATGAACTCCCTCATAGAAGACAATGAATTTTTAAAGAGAAGTACTAAGACTGTGGCCGTATGAATTTATATATATATATATATATATATTTTTATATATGTATACCTATACACACATATGTGTATGTGTTTGGATATGTATACACACACTCATGCGTGTGTGCATTTGTATATATGTACACTGAAACTTTGTACCTTGTGAATAATATGTAAAATATTAAAACCTGACATATATGACAACAAGCTTTTCAAACTTCAACCAACAGAATTTGGTGTTGCAGAGGAAAAGTATTTAATTACTGACATTATTTTTGAATAGTGGAGTATGGAGATGGTAATGAAAACAGAACCAGTGTTTACTTGGTTTTATTCTTGTAATAAAAGTCTTCGTGGGCAATGCTCCCCAGTATTGCCTGCACGGGATGTGGGCTACTCCCCCTGCCCCACCTGTGGGGCCCACTGCCCCATTCTAAATTCCTTTGCCCCGAAGAAGACATACAGATGGCTAACAAACACATGAAAAGATGCTCAACATCCCTCATTATCAGACAAATGCAAAGCAAAACCGCAATGAAGTACCATCTCAGGCCAGTCAGGATGGCTGCTATCCAAACATCTACAAGCAACAAATGCAGAAGAGGGTGTGGAGAGAAGGGAACCCTCTTACACTGTTGGTGCGAATGCAAACTAGTACAGCCACTATGGAGCACAGTGTGGAGATTCCTTACAAAACTGGCACTAGAACTGCCATATGACCCAGCCATCCCACTGCTGGGCATACACACCGAGGAAACCAGAATTGAAAGAGACATGTGGACTCGAATGATCATCACAGCACTGTTTACGATAGGCAGGACATGGAAGCAACCTAGATGTCCATCAGCAGACGAATGGACGAGAAAGCGGTGGAACATATACACAATGGAATATTACTCAGCCATGCAAAAGAATACACTTGACTCAGTTCTAATGAGGAGGATGAAACTGGAGCCTATTATACAGAGGGAAATAAGTCAGAAAGAAAAACACCAATCCACTCTACTAAGGCATATATATGGAATGTAGAAAGATGGTAATGATAACCCTGTATGCGAGACTGCAAAAGAGACACAGACGTACAGAAGAGTCTTTTGGACTCTGCGGGAGAAGGCGAGCGTGGGATGCTCTGAGAGAGTCGTGTTGAAACATGTATATTTTCGTATGTGAATCAGATCATCAGTCCAGGCTCCATGCATGAGACAGGGTGCTCGGGGCTGGTGCACTGGGATGGCCCAGAGGGATGGGACGGGGAGGGAGGTGGGAGGGGGGATTCAGGATGGGGAACACATGTACACCCGAGGCGGATTCATGCCAAGTATGGCAAAAACCATTGCAGCACTGTCAAGTAATCAGCCTCCGAGTAAAATAAATAAATTTTAAAAAACAAACTAAATTCCTTTGGTAAAACGGGCCTGATCAATGTTGGCTTTGTGACTTCCAAAAACACCATTATTTTCGTTCCTTGCTTCCCTCCTTCCTCCCCCTTCTGTCTTTCCTTTTCTTTCTTATTATACAATTGAGAAAGTTTGCTTTCCATTGATAGTTATTAGAGTACTGGCTCTATTCACCATGTTGTACAATACATCCTTGAGCTCCTCTGACACCTAACACGGTGTGCCTCCCACTCTGCCACCTCTGTTGCCCCTCCCTCTTACCCTCCCCTCTGGTAACCAGTAGATTGATCTCTGTATCTGTGAGCCTCCATTTTTGTTACATTCTCTATTTTGTGGTGTTTTCAGATTCTATAAGTGCTATCGTACAGTATTTGTCTATCTCTGTCTGAGTTTTTTTACTTAATAGTGTACCTTCCATGTTGCTGCAAATGTCCAGATTCCATTCTTTTTATGGGGCAACTTCCCTCTATGCCTTTTTAGCAAATGGCACTGCCACCGCCCACGACACGGCTCCCCGGCTCAGTTTCCATCTCTGCCCTCACGCAGAGAAACACCAAGACCTCTTCCTCTTCTCCCATGGGATGTGTATCTTTGAAGCTGAGTCTGGAACCAGTTCTTCCCCCCGCCCCCCACTTTCTGGCAAACTGGACCTTCTGGTCCCATCTCCAACCCCACAGGACCCATCTCCCTCCCTCTTCACACATTTATCCCTGCCCTGCCCTCTCTGCCCCCACTCTCAGAGAACTCGGAGACAAACAGAATTTCACATCAGGTTGATTTTATGTGCATTCTTAATGTATGCAGTTGGTATAATAGTCAACGTCGGTACCGTTGGCCAGTACTCAGCGGCAAGACCCTCGAAGATTTCTGAGGTCCCTAGCCATGACTTCCAGTCACTGGCTGCCCACGGGTCCCACTCGAATGACACGGGTCTCCACACTCTCTGGGACCTCCTCTGGTCCGTTCTGATGCAGCTCTTCCTGCACCCGGGAACACTGGCTACAGAGCTTTGAGCCTCCGATCTTTCTCAGGTTCCTTGTGGTGGGCGGTTTCTGAGAAGTTTTCTTGGGCAGCTTTGCCTGAAGGTGATTATTCCCTCTCGCACTTGCCCTGGCCACCTGGAGAAAACAAGAGAAGGGTAGAGAATGGCCTTGGTTTGGGGAAGAGGGTGAAGGTGGCCGGGAACGACAGCTTCAGGAGAAGGGGTGTGGGCAGAGAAGGGGTATGTGCCAGGCAAGGACAGGGGAGGGGGTCTTATGGGGTGGGGTCAATGGGCAAGAGGAGTTTGGGTGGGTTCAGCTCACCTTGACATTTGTTTTGGGCCTCAATTGAGAGGAGGTCTTCATCCTTTTGTCCCGGGGAACAGGAGGCAGGTGTTTCCTAACTACTCTGAGGCCTTGGGGCTTCCCAGTCCACTTAGTCATTTTGAGGCCTCCCAGTGGTCTGCTCCAGAGCCCCTGAGCACCCCTATATATACCCCTCGCCAGGGAGACACACCCTCATGCTTTATGAGGTCAGCAAGTCTCTTCCCCAGGCAAAGGTGGCCCTGGGTGAGCCTTGACATCACAAAGCCCCATCCTGACACCTCTAGCGGAGGATGGGGAGCAATTCAGATGTTTTGGTGGGAGAAATGAGGCATTTGTACTTCCCCTAAAGAGGAAGTACTCCCTGCCATCCTCATCTCTCTAAGTCAACTCCGATGGGTCACATGGCAGGGAGAGTGTGTCTCCCCCAAAACTTCCCTATTCTATCTATTTATGACTGTAAAAGTATAAAGGGATTTAAAAAATAAAATCTGCAAACGGTACAGCTTCAGCAGCCCCAGGTAACAAAAGTTTATTTTCTTTGTTCCATAGTCTCAAAATAACTGACAATTAAGAATGAATTTCACCTTTTTCTCAAGCGCACATGGAACCTTCTCCAGGATAGATCACATCCTGGGCCATAAAGCTAGCCTTGGTAAATTCAAAAAAATAGAAATCATTCCAAGCATCTTTTCTGAGCACAATGCAGTAAGATTAGATCTCAATTACTGGAGAAAAACTATTAAAAAATCCAACATATGGAGGCTGAACAACACGCTGCTGAATAACCAACAAGTCACAGAAGAAATAAAAAAAGAAATCAAAATTTGCATAGAAACGAATGAAAATGAAAACACAACAACCCAAAACCTGTGGGACACGGTAAAAGCAGTCCTAAGGGGAATGTTCATAGCAATACAGGCACACCTCAAGAAACAAGAAAAAAGTCAAATAAATAACCTAACTCTACACCTAAAGCCACTAGAAAAGGAAGAAATGAAGAACCCCAGGGTTAGTAGAAGGAAAGAAATCTTAAAAATTAAAGCAGAAATAAATGCAAAAGAAACAAAAGAGACCATAGCAAAAATCAACAAAACCAAAAGCTGGTTCTTTGAAAGGATAAATAAAATTGACAAACCATTAGCCAGACTCATCAAGAAACAAAGGGAGAAAAATCAAATCAATACAATTAGAAATGAAAATGGAGAGATTACAACAGACAACACAGAAATACAAAGGATCATAAGAGACTACTATCAACAATTATATGCCAATAAAATGGACAACGAGGAAGAAATGGACAAATTCTTAGAAAAGTACAACTTTCCAAAACTCGACCAGGAAGAAATAGAAAATCTCAACAGACCCATCCCAAGCACGGAAATTGAAACTGTAATAAAAAATCTTCCGGCAAACAAAAGCCCAGGTCCAGACGGCGTCACAGCTGAATTCTACCAAAAATTTAGAGAAGAGCTAACAACTATCCTGCTCAAACACTTCCAGAAAATTGCAGAGGATGGTAAACTTCCAAACTCATTCTATGAGGCCACCATCACCCTAATACCAAAACCTGACAAAGATCCCACAAAAAAAGAAAACTACAGGCCAATATCATTGATGAACATAGATGCAAAAATCCTTAACAAAATTCTAGCAATCAGAATCCAACAACACATTAAGAAGATCATACACCATGACCAGGTGGGCTTTATCCCAGGGATGCAAGGATTCTTCAATATCCGCAAATCAATCAATGTAATACACCGCATTAACAAATTGAAAAATAAAAACCATATGATTATCTCAATAGATGCAGAGAAAGCCTTTGACAAAATTCAACATCCATTTATGATCAAAACTCTCCAGAAATCAGGAATAGAAGGAACATACCTCAACATAATAAAAGCTATATATGACAAACCCGCAGCAAACATTATCCTCAATGGTGAAAAATTGAAAGCATTTCCTCTAAAGTCAGGAACAAGACAAGGGTGCCCACTTTCACCATTACTATTCAACATAGTTTTGGAAGTTTTGGCCACAGCAATCAGAACAGAAAAAGAAATAAAAGGAATCCAAATTGGAAAAGAAGAAGTAAAGCTCTCACTGTTTGCAGATGACATGATCCTCTACATAGAAAACCCTAAAGACTCCACCAGAAAATTACTAGAACTAATCAATGACTATAGTAAAGTTGCAGGATATAAAATCAACACACAGAAATCCCTTGCATTCCTATACACTAATAATGAGAAAACAGAAAGAGAAATTAAGGAAACAATTCCATTCACCATTGCAATGGAAAGAATAAAATACTTAGGAATATATCTACCTAAAGAATCTAAAGACCTATATATAGAAAACTATAAAACACTGGTGAAAGAAATCAAAGAGGACACTAACAGATGGAGAAATATACCATGTTCATGGATTGGAAGAATCAATGTAGTGAAAATGACTATACTACCCAAAGCAATCTATAGATTCAATGCAATCCCTATCAAGCTACCAACAGCATTCTTCACAGAGCTAGAACAAATAATTTCACAATTTGTATGGAAAAACAAAAAACCTCGAATAGCCAAAGCGATCTTGAGAAAGAAGAATGGAACTGGAGGAATCAACCTACCTGACTTCAGGCTCTACTACAAAGCCACAGTTATCAAGACAGCATGGTACTGGCACAAAGACAGAAATATAGATCGATGGAACAAAATAGAAAGCCCAGAGATAAATCCACGCACATATGGACACCTTATCTTTGACAAAGGAGGCAAGAATATACAATGGATTAAAGACAATCTCTTTAACAAGTGGTGCTGGGAACTCTGGTCAACCACTTGTAAAAAAATGAAACTAGAACACTTTCTAACACCATACACAAAAATAAACTCAAAATGGATTAAAGATCTAAACGTAAGACCAGAAACTATAAAACTCCTAGAGGAGAACATAGGCAAAACACTCTCTGACATACATCACAGCAGGATCCTCTATGACCCACCTCCCAGAATATTGGAAATAAAAGCAAAAATAAACAAATGGGACCTAATTAACTTAAAAGTTTCTGCACAACAAAGGAAACCATTAGCAAGGTGAAAAGACAGCCTTCAGAATGGGAGAAGATAATAGCAAATGAAGTAACTGACAAACAACTAATCTCGAGAATATACAAGCAACTCCTACAGCTCAACTCCAGAAAAATAAATGACCCAATCAAAAAATGGGCCAAAGAACTAAACAGACATTTCTCCAAAGAAGACATACAGATGGCTAACAAACACATGAAAAGATGCTCAACATCACTCATTATCAGAGACATGCAAATCAAAACCACTATGAGGTACCATTTCACACCAGTCAGAATGGCTGCGATCCAAAAGTCTACAAGTAATAAATGCTGGAGAGGGTGTGGAGAAAAGGGAACCCTCTTACACTGTTGGTGGGAATGCAAACTAGTACAGCCACTATGGAGAACAGTGTGGAGATTCCGTAAAAAACTGGAAATAGACCTGCCTTATAGTCCAGCAATCCCACTGCTGGGCATACACACTGAGGAAACCAGAAGGGAAAGAGACACGAGTACCCCAATGTTCATCGCAGCACTGTTTATAATAGCCAGGACATGGAAGCAACCTAGGTGTCCATCAGCAGATGAATGGATAAGAAAGCTGTGGCACATATACACAATGGAGTATTATTCAGCCATTAAAAAGAATACATTTGACTCAGTTCTAATGAGGTGGATGAAACTGGAGCCTATTATACAGAGTGAAATAAGCCAGAAAGAAAAACACCAATACAGTATACGAACGCATATATATGGAATTTAGAAAGATGGTAACAATAAGCCTGTGTACGAGACAGCAAAAGAGACACTGATGAATAGAACAGTCTTAGGGACTCTGTGGGAGAGGGAGAGGGTGGGAAGATTTGGGAGAATGGCATTGAAACATGTAAAATATCATGTATGAAATGAGTTGCCAGTCCAGGTTCGATGCATGATACTGGATGCTCGGGGCTGGTGCACTGGGACGCCCCAGAGGGATGGAATGGGGAGGGAGGAGGGAGGAGGGTTCAGGATGGGGAACACATGTACACCCGTGGCGGATTCATGTCAAGTATGGCAAAAACCATTGCAGCACTGTCAAGTAATCAGCCTCCGATTAAAATAAATAAATTTTAAAAAATAAACCAAATTCCTTTGCTAACAAGGGCCTGATCAATGTTGGCTTTGTGACTTCCAAAAACACCATTATTTTCGTTCCTTTCTTCTCTCCTTCCTCCCCCTTCTGTCTTTCCTTTTCTTTCTTATTATACAATTGAGAAAGTCTGCTTTCCATTTATAGTTATTAGAGTACTGGCTCTATTCACCATGTTGTACAATACATCCTTGAGCTCCTCTGACACCTAACACGGTGTGCCTCCCACTCCACCACCTCTGTTGCCCCTCCCTCTTGCCCTCCCCTCTGGTAACCAGTACATTGATCTCTGTATCTGTCAGCCTCCATTTTTGTCACATTCTCTATTTTGTGGTGTTTTCAGACTCTATAAGTGATATCGTACAGTATTTGTCTATCTCTGTCTGAGTTATTTTACTTAATAGTGTACCTTCCATGTTGCTGCAAATGTCCAGATTCCATTCTTTTTATGGGGCAGCTTCCCTCTATGCCTTTTTAGCAAATGGCACTGCCACCGCACACGACACGGCTCCCAGGCTCAGTTTCCATCTCTGCACTCACGCAGAGAATCACCAAGTCCTCTTCCTCTTCTCCCATGGGATGTGTATCTTTGAAGCTGAGTCTGGAACCAGTTCTTCCCCCCGCCCCCCACTTTCTGGCAAACTGGACCTTCTAGTCCCATCTCCAACCCCACAGGACCCATCTCCCTCCCTCTTCACACATTTATCCCTGCCCTGCCCTCTCTGCCCCCACTCTCAGAGAACTCGGAGACAAACAGAATTTCACATCAGGTTGATTTTATGTGCATTCTTAATGTATGCAGTTGGTATAATAGTCAACGTCGGTACCGTTGGCCAGTACTCAGCGGCAAGACCCTCGAAGATTTCTGAGGTCTCTAGCCATGCCTTCCAGTCACTGGCTGCCCACGGGTCCCACTCGAATGACACGGGTCTCCACACTCTCTGGGACCTCCTCTGGTACGTTCTGATGCAGCTCTTCCTGCACCCGGGAACACTGGCTACAGAGCTTTGAGCCTCCGATCTTTCTCAGGTTCCTTGTGGTGGGCGGTTTCTGAGAAGTTTTCTTGGGCAGCTTTGCCTGAAGGTGATTATTCCCTCTCGCACTTGCCCTGGCCACCTGGAGAAAACAAGAGAAGGGTAGAGAATGGCCTTGGTTTGGGGAAGAGGGTGAAGGTGGCCAGGAACGACAGCTTCAGGAGAAGGGGTGTGGGCAGAGAAGGGGTATGTGCCAGGCAAGGACAGGGGAGGGGGTCTTATGGGGTGTGGTCAATGGGCAAGAGGAGTTTGGGTGGGTTCAGCTCACCTTGACATTTGTTTTGGGCCTCAATTGAGAGGAGGTCTTCATCCTTTTGTCCCGGGGAACAGGAGGCAGGTGTTTCCTAACTACTCTGAGGCCTTGGGACTTCCCAGTCCACTTAGTCATTTTGAGGCCTCCCAGTGGTCTGCTCCAGAGCCCCTGAGCACCCCTATATATACCCCTCCCCAGGGAGACACACCCTCATGCTTTATGAGGTCAGCAAGTCTCTTCCCCAGGCAAAGGTGGCCCTGGGGGAGCCTTGACATCACAAAGCCCCATCCTGACACCTCTAGCGGAGGATGGGGAGCAATTCAGATGTTTTGGTGGGAGAAATGAGGCATTTGTACTTCCCCTAAAGAGGAAGTACTCCCTGCCATCCTCATCTCTCTAAGTCAACTCCGATGGGTCACATGGCAGGGAGAGTGTGTCTCCCCCAAAACTTCCCTATTCTATCTATTTATGACTGTAAAAGTATAAAGGGATTTAAAAAAAAATCTGCAACAAAAGTTTATTTTCTTTGTTCCATAGTCTCAAAATAACTGACAATTAAGAATGAATTTCAAATAAAACCTGTTTTTCAAATTCAACAAGATCCTTTGTGTTCAAATATAAGACGATTTTGTTCTTTTCAAGCTAAAAAAAGTTTGCACCTTGCAGTGAATACTTTGTTTCACTGATGGAGACGTAAATAAAAGCACATCCTGTGTCTTTACCTTGACAATTTCTGTGGTATCACTGTGTATTTAGAAAAAACTGTTTGAATGTGGGGTGTGTATTAGTCCCTTCCCTCGGGGACTGCAGGCTGTGCAGGAAGTGATCTCGAGGCCTTGCAAACCATGAAGGATGCTCTGTGGAAGGGAGCAGTGGTAACCATGGCAGCCTGTGTTGGTGACAATTGTTGAACAGGGTCTTCTCTTAATGAACTCCCTCATAGAAGACAATGAATTTTTAAAGAGAAGTACTAAGACTGTGGCCGTATGAATTTATATATATATATATTTATTTATATATATATATATTTATATATGTATACCTATACACACATATGTGTATGTGTTTGGATATGTATACACACACTCATGCGTGTGTGCATTTGTATATATGTACACTGAAACTTTGTACCTTGTGAATAATATGTAAAATATTAAAACCTGACATATATGACAACAAGGTTTTCAAACTTCAACCAACAGAATTTGGTGTTGCAGAGGAAAAGTATTTAATTACTGACATTATTTTTGAATAGTGGAGTATGGAGATGGTAATGAAAACAGAACCAGTGTTTACTTGGTTTTATTCTTGTAATAAAAGTCTTCGTGGGCAATGCTCCCCAGTATTGCCTGCACGGGATGTGGGCTACTCCCCCTGCCCCACCTGTGGGGCCCACTGCCCCATTCTAAATTCCTTTGCCCCGAAGAAGACATACAGATGGCTAACAAACACATGAAAAGATGCTCAACATCCCTCATTATCAGACAAATGCAAAGCAAAACCGCAATGAAGTACCATCTCAGGCCAGTCAGGATGGCTGCTATCCAAACATCTACAAGCAACAAATGCAGAAGAGGGTGTGGAGAGAAGGGAACCCTCTTACACTGTTGGTGCGAATGCAAACTAGTACAGCCACTATGGAGCACAGTGTGGAGATTCCTTACAAAACTGGCACTAGAACTGCCATATGACCCAGCCATCCCACTGCTGGGCATACACACCGAGGAAACCAGAATTGAAAGAGACATGTGGACTCGAATGATCATCACAGCACTGTTTACGATAGGCAGGACATGGAAGCAACCTAGATGTCCATCAGCAGACGAATGGACGAGAAAGCAGTGGAACATATACACAATGGAATATTACTCAGCCATGCAAAAGAAGACACTTGACTCAGTTCTAATGAGGAGGATGAAACTGGAGCCTATTATACAGAGGGAAATAAGTCAGAAAGAAAAACACCAATCCACTCTACTAAGGCATATATATGGAATGTAGAAAGATGGTAATGATAACCCTGTATGCGAGACTGCAAAAGAGACACAGACGCACAGAAGAGTCTTTTGGACTCTGCGGGAGAAGGCGAGCGTGGGATGCTCTGAGAGAGTCGTGTTGAAACATGTATATTATCGTATGTGAATCAGATCATCAGTCCAGGCTCCATGCATGAGACAGGGTGCTCGGGGCTGGTGCACTGGGATGGCCCAGAGGGATGGGACGGGGAGGGAGGTGGGAGGGGGGATTCAGGATGGGGAACACATGTACACCCGAGGCGGATTCATGCCAAGTATGGCAAAAACCATTGCAGCACTGTCAAGTAATCAGCCTCCGATTAAAATAAATAAATTTTAAAAAATAAACCAAATTCCTTTGGTAAAACGGGCCTGATCAATGTTGGCTTTGTGACTTCCAAAAACACCATTATTTTCGTTCCTTTCTTCCCTCCTTCCTCCCCCTTCTGTCTTTCCTTTTCTTTCTTATTATACAATTGAGAAAGTTTGCTTTCCATTGATAGTTATTAGAGTACTGGCTCTATTCACCATGTTGTACAATACATCCTTGAGCTCCTCTGACACCTAACACGGTGTGCCTCCCACTCGGCCACCTCTGTTGCCCCTCCCTCTTACCCTCCCCTCTGGTAACCAGTAGATTGATCTCTGTATCTGTGAGCCTCCATTTTTGTTACATTCTCTATTTTGTGGTGTTTTCAGATTCTATAAGTGCTATCGTACAGTATTTGTCTATCTCTGTCTGAGTTTTTTTACTTAATAGTGTACCTTCCATGTTGCTGCAAATGTCCAGATTCCATTCTTTTTATGGGGCAACTTCCCTCTATGCCTTTTTAGCAAATGGCACTGCCACCGCCCACGACACGGCTCCCCGGCTCAGTTTCCATCTCTGCCCTCACGCAGAGAAACACCAAGACCTCTTCCTCTTCTCCCATGGGATGTGTATCTTTGAAGCTGAGTCTGGAACCAGTTCTTCCCCCCGCCCCCCACTTTCTGGCAAACTGGACCTTCTGGTCCCATCTCCAACCCCACAGGACCCATCTCCCTCCCTCTTCACACATTTATCCCTGCCCTGCCCTCTCTGCCCCCACTCTCAGAGAACTCGGAGACAAACAGAATTTCACATCAGGTTGATTTTATGTGCATTCTTAATGTATGCAGTTGGTATAATAGTCAACGTCGGTACCGTTGGCCAGTACTCAGCGGCAAGACCCTCGAAGATTTCTGAGGTCCCTAGCCATGACTTCCAGTCACTGGCTGCCCACGGGTCCCACTCGAATGACACGGGTCTCCACACTCTCTGGGACCTCCTCTGGTCCGTTCTGATGCAGCTCTTCCTGCACCCGGGAACACTGGCTACAGAGCTTTGAGCCTCCGATCTTTCTCAGGTTCCTTGTGGTGGGCGGTTTCTGAGAAGTTTTCTTGGGCAGCTTTGCCTGAAGGTGATTATTCCCTCTCGCACTTGCCCTGGCCACCTGGAGAAAACAAGAGAAGGGTAGAGAATGGCCTTGGTTTGGGGAAGAGGGTGAAGGTGGCCGGGAACGACAGCTTCAGGAGAAGGGGTGTGGGCAGAGAAGGGGTATGTGCCAGGCAAGGACAGGGGAGGGGGTCTTATGGGGTGGGGTCAATGGGCAAGAGGAGTTTGGGTGGGTTCAGCTCACCTTGACATTTGTTTTGGGCCTCAATTGAGAGGAGGTCTTCATCCTTTTGTCCCGGGGAACAGGAGGCAGGTGTTTCCTAACTACTCTGAGGCCTTGGGGCTTCCCAGTCCACTTAGTCATTTTGAGGCCTCCCAGTGGTCTGCTCCAGAGCCCCTGAGCACCCCTATATATACCCCTCGCCAGGGAGACACACCCTCATGCTTTATGAGGTCAGCAAGTCTCTTCCCCAGGCAAAGGTGGCCCTGGGTGAGCCTTGACATCACAAAGCCCCATCCTGACACCTCTAGCGGAGGATGGGGAGCAATTCAGATGTTTTGGTGGGAGAAATGAGGCATTTGTACTTCCCCTAAAGAGGAAGTACTCCCTGCCATCCTCATCTCTCTAAGTCAACTCCGATGGGTCACATGGCAGGGAGAGTGTGTCTCCCCCAAAACTTCCCTATTCTATCTATTTATGACTGTAAAAGTATAAAGGGATTTAAAAAATAAAATCTGCAAACGGTACAGCTTCAGCAGCCCCAGGTAACAAAAGTTTATTTTCTTTGTTCCATAGTCTCAAAATAACTGACAATTAAGAATGAATTTCACCTTTTTCTCAAGCGCACATGGAACCTTCTCCAGGATAGATCACATCCTGGGCCATAAAGCTAGCCTTGGTAAATTCAAAAAAATAGAAATCATTCCAAGCATCTTTTCTGAGCACAATGCAGTAAGATTAGATCTCAATTACTGGAGAAAAACTATTAAAAAATCCAACATATGGAGGCTGAACAACACGCTGCTGAATAACCAACAAGTCACAGAAGAAATAAAAAAAGAAATCAAAATTTGCATAGAAACGAATGAAAATGAAAACACAACAACCCAAAACCTGTGGGACACGGTAAAAGCAGTCCTAAGGGGAATGTTCATAGCAATACAGGCACACCTCAAGAAACAAGAAAAAAGTCAAATAAATAACCTAACTCTACACCTAAAGCCACTAGAAAAGGAAGAAATGAAGAACCCCAGGGTTAGTAGAAGGAAAGAAATCTTAAAAATTAAAGCAGAAATAAATGCAAAAGAAACAAAAGAGACCATAGCAAAAATCAACAAAACCAAAAGCTGGTTCTTTGAAAGGATAAATAAAATTGACAAACCATTAGCCAGACTCATCAAGAAACAAAGGGAGAAAAATCAAATCAATAAAATTAGAAATGAAAATGGAGAGATTACAACAGACAACACAGAAATACAAAGGATCATAAGAGACTACTATCAACAATTATATGCCAATAAAATGGACAACGAGGAAGAAATGGACAAATTCTTAGAAAAGTACAACTTTCCAAAACTCGACCAGGAAGAAATAGAAAATCTCAACAGACCCATCCCAAGCACGGAAATTGAAACTGTAATAAAAAATCTTCCGGCAAACAAAAGCCCAGGTCCAGACGGCGTCACAGCTGAATTCTACCAAAAATTTAGAGAAGAGCTAACAACTATCCTGCTCAAACACTTCCAGAAAATTGCAGAGGATGGTAAACTTCCAAACTCATTCTATGAGGCCACCATCACCCTAATACCAAAACCTGACAAAGATCCCACAAAAAAAGAAAACTACAGGCCAATATCATTGATGAACATAGATGCAAAAATCCTTAACAAAATTCTAGCAATCAGAATCCAACAACACATTAAGAAGATCATACACCATGACCAGGTGGGCTTTATCCCAGGGATGCAAGGATTCTTCAATATCCGCAAATCAATCAATGTAATACACCGCATTAACAAATTGAAAAATAAAAACCATATGATTATCTCAATAGATGCAGAGAAAGCCTTTGACAAAATTCAACATCCATTTATGATCAAAACTCTCCAGAAATCAGGAATAGAAGGAACATACCTCAACATAATAAAAGCTATATATGACAAACCCGCAGCAAACATTATCCTCAATGGTGAAAAATTGAAAGCATTTCCTCTAAAGTCAGGAACAAGACAAGGGTGCCCACTTTCACCATTACTATTCAACATAGTTTTGGAAGTTTTGGCCACAGCAATCAGAACAGAAAAAGAAATAAAAGGAATCCAAATTGGAAAAGAAGAAGTAAAGCTCTCACTGTTTGCAGATGACATGATCCTCTACATAGAAAACCCTAAAGACTCCACCAGAAAATTACTAGAACTAATCAATGACTATAGTAAAGTTGCAGGATATAAAATCAACACACAGAAATCCCTTGCATTCCTATACACTAATAATGAGAAAACAGAAAGAGAAATTAAGGAAACAATTCCATTCACCATTGCAACGGAAAGAATAAAATACTTAGGAATATATCTACCTAAAGAATCTAAAGACCTATATATAGAAAACTATAAAACACTGGTGAAAGAAATCAAAGAGGACACTAACAGATGGAGAAATATACCATGTTCATGGATTGGAAGAATCAATGTAGTGAAAATGACTATACTACCCAAAGCAATCTATAGATTCAATGCAATCCCTATCAAGCTACCAACAGCATTCTTCACAGAGCTAGAACAAATAATTTCACAATTTGTATGGAAAAACAAAAAACCTCGAATAGCCAAAGCGATCTTGAGAAAGAAGAATGGAACTGGAGGAATCAACCTACCTGACTTCAGGCTCTACTACAAAGCCACAGTTATCAAGACAGCATGGTACTGGCACAAAGACAGAAATATAGATCGATGGAACAAAATAGAAAGCCCAGAGATAAATCCACGCACATATGGACACCTTATCTTTGACAAAGGAGGCAAGAATATACAATGGATTAAAGACAATCTCTTTAACAAGTGGTGCTGGGAACTCTGGTCAACCACTTGTAAAAAAATGAAACTAGAACACTTTCTAACACCATACACAAAAATAAACTCAAAATGGATTAAAGATCTAAACGTAAGACCAGAAACTATAAAACTCCTAGAGGAGAACATAGGCAAAACACTCTCTGACATACATCACAGCAGGATCCTCTATGACCCACCTCCCAGAATATTGGAAATAAAAGCAAAAATAAACAAATGGGACCTAATTAACTTAAAAGTTTCTGCACAACAAAGGAAACCATTAGCAAGGTGAAAAGACAGCCTTCAGAATGGGAGAAGATAATAGCAAATGAAGTAACTGACAAACAACTAATCTCGAGAATATACAAGCAACTCCTACAGCTCAACTCCAGAAAAATAAATGACCCAATCAAAAAATGGGCCAAAGAACTAAACAGACATTTCTCCAAAGAAGACATACAGATGGCTAACAAACACATGAAAAGATGCTCAACATCACTCATTATCAGAGACATGCAAATCAAAACCACTATGAGGTACCATTTCACACCAGTCAGAATGGCTGCGATCCAAAAGTCTACAAGTAATAAATGCTGGAGAGGGTGTGGAGAAAAGGGAACCCTCTTACACTGTTGGTGGGAATGCAAACTAGTACAGCCACTATGGAGAACAGTGTGGAGATTCCGTAAAAAACTGGAAATAGACCTGCCTTATAGTCCAGCAATCCCACTGCTGGGCATACACACTGAGGAAACCAGAAGGGAAAGAGACACGAGTACCCCAATGTTCATCGCAGCACTGTTTATAATAGCCAGGACATGGAAGCAACCTAGGTGTCCATCAGCAGATGAATGGATAAGAAAGCTGTGGCACATATACACAATGGAGTATTATTCAGCCATTAAAAAGAATACATTTGACTCAGTTCTAATGAGGTGGATGAAACTGGAGCCTATTATACAGAGTGAAATAAGCCAGAAAGAAAAACACCAATACAGTATACGAACGCATATATATGGAATTTAGAAAGATGGTAACAATAAGCCTGTGTACGAGACAGCAAAAGAGACACTGATGAATAGAACAGTCTTAGGGACTCTGTGGGAGAGGGAGAGGGTGGGAAGATTTAGGAGAATGGCATTGAAACATGTAAAATATCATGTATGAAATGAGTTGCCAGTCCAGGTTCGATGCATGATACTGGATGCTCGGGGCTGGTGCACTGGGACGCCCCAGAGGGATGGAATGGGGAGGGAGGAGGGAGGAGGGTTCAGGATGGGGAACACATGTACACCCGTGGCGGATTCATGTCAAGTATGGCAAAAACCATTGCAGCACTGTCAAGTAATCAGCCTCCGATTAAAATAAATAAATTTTAAAAAATAAACCAAATTCCTTTGCTAACAAGGGCCTGATCAATGTTGGCTTTGTGACTTCCAAAAACACCATTATTTTCGTTCCTTTCTTCTCTCCTTCCTCCCCCTTCTGTCTTTCCTTTTCTTTCTTATACAATTGAGAAAGTCTGCTTTCCATTTATAGTTATTAGAGTACTGGCTCTATTCACCATGTTGTACAATACATCCTTGAGCTCCTCTGACACCTAACACGGTGTGCCTCCCACTCCACCACCTCTGTTGCCCCTCCCTCTTGCCCTCCCCTCTGGTAACCAGTACATTGATCTCTGTATCTGTCAGCCTCCATTTTTGTCACATTCTCTATTTTGTGGTGTTTTCAGACTCTATAAGTGATATCGTACAGTATTTGTCTATCTCTGTCTGAGTTATTTTACTTAATAGTGTACCTTCCATGTTGCTGCAAATGTCCAGATTCCATTCTTTTTATGGGGCAGCTTCCCTCTATGCCTTTTTAGCAAATGGCACTGCCACCGCACACGACACGGCTCCCAGGCTCAGTTTCCATCTCTGCACTCACGCAGAGAATCACCAAGTCCTCTTCCTCTTCTCCCATGGGATGTGTATCTTTGAAGCTGAGTCTGGAACCAGTTCTTCCCCCCGCCCCCCACTTTCTGGCAAACTGGACCTTCTAGTCCCATCTCCAACCCCACAGGACCCATCTCCCTCCCTCTTCACACATTTATCCCTGCCCTGCCCTCTCTGCCCCCACTCTCAGAGAACTCGGAGACAAACAGAATTTCACATCAGGTTGATTTTATGTGCATTCTTAATGTATGCAGTTGGTATAATAGTCAACGTCGGTACCGTTGGCCAGTACTCAGCGGCAAGACCCTCGAAGATTTCTGAGGTCTCTAGCCATGCCTTCCAGTCACTGGCTGCCCACGGGTCCCACTCGAATGACACGGGTCTCCACACTCTCTGGGACCTCCTCTGGTCCGTTCTGATGCAGCTCTTCCTGCACCCGGGAACACTGGCTACAGAGCTTTGAGCCTCCGATCTTTCTCAGGTTCCTTGTGGTGGGCGGTTTCTGAGAAGTTTTCTTGGGCAGCTTTGCCTGAAGGTGATTATTCCCTCTCGCACTTGCCCTGGCCACCTGGAGAAAACAAGAGAAGGGTAGAGAATGGCCTTGGTTTGGGGAAGAGGGTGAAGGTGGCCGGGAACGACAGCTTCAGGAGAAGGGGTGTGGGCAGAGAAGGGGTATGTGCCAGGCAAGGACAGGGGAGGGGGTCTTATGGGGTGGGGTCAATGGGCAAGAGGAGTTTGGGTGGGTTCAGCTCACCTTGACATTTGTTTTGGGCCTCAATTGAGAGGAGGTCTTCATCCTTTTGTCCCGGGGAACAGGAGGCAGGTGTTTCCTAACTACTCTGAGGCCTTGGGGCTTCCCAGTCCACTTAGTCATTTTGAGGCCTCCCAGTGGTCTGCTCCAGAGCCCCTGAGCACCCCTATATATACCCCTCGCCAGGGAGACACACCCTCATGCTTTATGAGGTCAGCAAGTCTCTTCCCCAGGCAAAGGTGGCCCTGGGTGAGCCTTGACATCACAAAGCCCCATCCTGACACCTCTAGCGGAGGATGGGGAGCAATTCAGATGTTTTGGTGGGAGAAATGAGGCATTTGTACTTCCCCTAAAGAGGAAGTACTCCCTGCCATCCTCATCTCTCTAAGTCAACTCCGATGGGTCACATGGCAGGGAGAGTGTGTCTCCCCCAAAATTTCCCTATTCTATCTATTTATGACTGTAAAAGTATAAAGGGATTTAAAAAAAAAATCTGCAACAAAAGTTTATTTTCTTTGTTCCATAGTCTCAAAATAACTGACAAGTAAGAATGAATTTCAAATAAAACCTGTTTTTCAAATTCAACAAGATCCTTTGTGTTCAAATATAAGACGATTTTGTTCTTTTCAAGCTAAAAAAAGTTTGCACCTTGCAGTGAATACTTTGTTTCACTGATGGAGACGTAAATAAAAGCACATCCTGTGTCTTTACCTTGACAATTTCTGTGGTATCACTGTGTATTTAGAAAAAACTGTTTGAATGTGGGGTGTGTATTAGTCCCTTCCCTCGGGGACTGCAGGCTGTGCAGGAAGTGATCTCGAGGCCTTGCAAACCATGAAGGATGCTCTGTGGAAGGGAGCAGTGGTAACCATGGCAGCCTGTGTTGGTGACAATTGTTGAACAGGGTCTTCTCTTAATGAACTCCCTCATAGAAGACAATGAATTTTTAAAGAGAAGTACTAAGACTGTGGCCGTATGAATTTATATATATATATATTTATTTATATATATATATATTTATATATGTATACCTATACACACATATGTGTATGTGTTTGGATATGTATACACACACTCATGCGTGTGTGCATTTGTATATATGTACACTGAAACTTTGTACCTTGTGAATAATATGTAAAATATTAAAACCTGACATATATGACAACAAGGTTTTCAAACTTCAACCAACAGAATTTGGTGTTGCAGAGGAAAAGTATTTAATTACTGACATTATTTTTGAATAGTGGAGTATGGAGATGGTAATGAAAACAGAACCAGTGTTTACTTGGTTTTATTCTTGTAATAAAAGTCTTCGTGGGCAATGCTCCCCAGTATTGCCTGCACGGGATGTGGGCTACTCCCCCTGCCCCACCTGTGGGGCCCACTGCCCCATTCTAAATTCCTTTGCCCCGAAGAAGACATACAGATGGCTAACAAACACATGAAAAGATGCTCAACATCCCTCATTATCAGACAAATGCAAAGCAAAACCGCAATGAAGTACCATCTCAGGCCAGTCAGGATGGCTGCTATCCAAACATCTACAAGCAACAAATGCAGAAGAGGGTGTGGAGAGAAGGGCACCCTCTTACACTGTTGGTGCGAATGCAAACTAGTACAGCCACTATGGAGCACAGTGTGGAGATTCCTTACAAAACTGGCACTAGAACTGCCATATGACCCAGCCATCCCACTGCTGGGCATACACACCGAGGAAACCAGAATTGAAAGAGACATGTGGACTCGAATGATCATCACAGCACTGTTTACGATAGGCAGGACATGGAAGCAACCTAGATGTCCATCAGCAGACGAATGGACGAGAAAGCAGTGGAACATATACACAATGGAATATTACTCAGCCATGCAAAAGAAGACACTTGACTCAGTTCTAATGAGGAGGATGAAACTGGAGCCTATTATACAGAGGGAAATAAGTCAGAAAGAAAAACACCAATCCACTCTACTAAGGCATATATATGGAATGTAGAAAGATGGTAATGATAACCCTGTATGCGAGACTGCAAAAGAGACACAGACGCACAGAAGAGTCTTTTGGACTCTGCGGGAGAAGGCGAGCGTGGGATGCTCTGAGAGAGTCGTGTTGAAACATGTATATTATCGTATGTGAATCAGATCATCAGTCCAGGCTCCATGCATGAGACAGGGTGCTCGGGGCTGGTGCACTGGGATGGCCCAGAGGGATGGGACGGGGAGGGAGGTGGGAGGGGGGATTCAGGATGGGGAACACATGTACACCCGAGGCGGATTCATGCCAAGTATGGCAAAAACCATTGCAGCACTGTCAAGTAATCAGCCTCCGATTAAAATAAATAAATTTTAAAAAATAAACCAAATTCCTTTGGTAAAACGGGCCTGATCAATGTTGGCTTTGTGACTTCCAAAAACACCATTATTTTCGTTCCTTTCTTCCCTCCTTCCTCCCCCTTCTGTCTTTCCTTTTCTTTCTTATTATACAATTGAGAAAGTTTGCTTTCCATTGATAGTTATTAGAGTACTGGCTCTATTCACCATGTTGTACAATACATCCTTGAGCTCCTCTGACACCTAACACGGTGTGCCTCCCACTCGGCCACCTCTGTTGCCCCTCCCTCTTACCCTCCCCTCTGGTAACCAGTAGATTGATCTCTGTATCTGTGAGCCTCCATTTTTGTTACATTCTCTATTTTGTGGTGTTTTCAGATTCTATAAGTGCTATCGTACAGTATTTGTCTATCTCTGTCTGAGTTTTTTTACTTAATAGTGTACCTTCCATGTTGCTGCAAATGTCCAGATTCCATTCTTTTTATGGGGCAACTTCCCTCTATGCCTTTTTAGCAAATGGCACTGCCACCGCCCACGACACGGCTCCCCGGCTCAGTTTCCATCTCTGCCCTCACGCAGAGAAACACCAAGACCTCTTCCTCTTCTCCCATGGGATGTGTATCTTTGAAGCTGAGTCTGGAACCAGTTCTTCCCCCCGCCCCCCACTTTCTGGCAAACTGGACCTTCTGGTCCCATCTCCAACCCCACAGGACCCATCTCCCTCCCTCTTCACACATTTATCCCTGCCCTGCCCTCTCTGCCCCCACTCTCAGAGAACTCGGAGACAAACAGAATTTCACATCAGGTTGATTTTATGTGCATTCTTAATGTATGCAGTTGGTATAATAGTCAACGTCGGTACCGTTGGCCAGTACTCAGCGGCAAGACCCTCGAAGATTTCTGAGGTCCCTAGCCATGACTTCCAGTCACTGGCTGCCCACGGGTCCCACTCGAATGACACGGGTCTCCACACTCTCTGGGACCTCCTCTGGTCCGTTCTGATGCAGCTCTTCCTGCACCCGGGAACACTGGCTACAGAGCTTTGAGCCTCCGATCTTTCTCAGGTTCCTTGTGGTGGGCGGTTTCTGAGAAGTTTTCTTGGGCAGCTTTGCCTGAAGGTGATTATTCCCTCTCGCACTTGCCCTGGCCACCTGGAGAAAACAAGAGAAGGGTAGAGAATGGCCTTGGTTTGGGGAAGAGGGTGAAGGTGGCCGGGAACGACAGCTTCAGGAGAAGGGGTGTGGGCAGAGAAGGGGTATGTGCCAGGCAAGGACAGGGGAGGGGGTCTTATGGGGTGGGGTCAATGGGCAAGAGGAGTTTGGGTGGGTTCAGCTCACCTTGACATTTGTTTTGGGCCTCAATTGAGAGGAGGTCTTCATCCTTTTGTCCCGGGGAACAGGAGGCAGGTGTTTCCTAACTACTCTGAGGCCTTGGGGCTTCCCAGTCCACTTAGTCATTTTGAGGCCTCCCAGTGGTCTGCTCCAGAGCCCCTGAGCACCCCTATATATACCCCTCGCCAGGGAGACACACCCTCATGCTTTATGAGGTCAGCAAGTCTCTTCCCCAGGCAAAGGTGGCCCTGGGTGAGCCTTGACATCACAAAGCCCCATCCTGACACCTCTAGCGGAGGATGGGGAGCAATTCAGATGTTTTGGTGGGAGAAATGAGGCATTTGTACTTCCCCTAAAGAGGAAGTACTCCCTGCCATCCTCATCTCTCTAAGTCAACTCCGATGGGTCACATGGCAGGGAGAGTGTGTCTCCCCCAAAACTTCCCTATTCTATCTATTTATGACTGTAAAAGTATAAAGGGATTTAAAAAATAAAATCTGCAAACGGTACAGCTTCAGCAGCCCCAGGTAACAAAAGTTTATTTTCTTTGTTCCATAGTCTCAAAATAACTGACAATTAAGAATGAATTTCACCTTTTTCTCAAGCGCACATGGAACCTTCTCCAGGATAGATCACATCCTGGGCCATAAAGCTAGCCTTGGTAAATTCAAAAAAATAGAAATCATTCCAAGCATCTTTTCTGAGCACAATGCAGTAAGATTAGATCTCAATTACTGGAGAAAAACTATTAAAAAATCCAACATATGGAGGCTGAACAACACGCTGCTGAATAACCAACAAGTCACAGAAGAAATAAAAAAAGAAATCAAAATTTGCATAGAAACGAATGAAAATGAAAACACAACAACCCAAAACCTGTGGGACACGGTAAAAGCAGTCCTAAGGGGAATGTTCATAGCAATACAGGCACACCTCAAGAAACAAGAAAAAAGTCAAATAAATAACCTAACTCTACACCTAAAGCCACTAGAAAAGGAAGAAATGAAGAACCCCAGGGTTAGTAGAAGGAAAGAAATCTTAAAAATTAAAGCAGAAATAAATGCAAAAGAAACAAAAGAGACCATAGCAAAAATCAACAAAACCAAAAGCTGGTTCTTTGAAAGGATAAATAAAATTGACAAACCATTAGCCAGACTCATCAAGAAACAAAGGGAGAAAAATCAAATCAATAAAATTAGAAATGAAAATGGAGAGATTACAACAGACAACACAGAAATACAAAGGATCATAAGAGACTACTATCAACAATTATATGCCAATAAAATGGACAACGAGGAAGAAATGGACAAATTCTTAGAAAAGTACAACTTTCCAAAACTCGACCAGGAAGAAATAGAAAATCTCAACAGACCCATCCCAAGCACGGAAATTGAAACTGTAATAAAAAATCTTCCGGCAAACAAAAGCCCAGGTCCAGACGGCGTCACAGCTGAATTCTACCAAAAATTTAGAGAAGAGCTAACAACTATCCTGCTCAAACACTTCCAGAAAATTGCAGAGGATGGTAAACTTCCAAACTCATTCTATGAGGCCACCATCACCCTAATACCAAAACCTGACAAAGATCCCACAAAAAAAGAAAACTACAGGCCAATATCATTGATGAACATAGATGCAAAAATCCTTAACAAAATTCTAGCAATCAGAATCCAACAACACATTAAGAAGATCATACACCATGACCAGGTGGGCTTTATCCCAGGGATGCAAGGATTCTTCAATATCCGCAAATCAATCAATGTAATACACCGCATTAACAAATTGAAAAATAAAAACCATATGATTATCTCAATAGATGCAGAGAAAGCCTTTGACAAAATTCAACATCCATTTATGATCAAAACTCTCCAGAAATCAGGAATAGAAGGAACATACCTCAACATAATAAAAGCTATATATGACAAACCCGCAGCAAACATTATCCTCAATGGTGAAAAATTGAAAGCATTTCCTCTAAAGTCAGGAACAAGACAAGGGTGCCCACTTTCACCATTACTATTCAACATAGTTTTGGAAGTTTTGGCCACAGCAATCAGAACAGAAAAAGAAATAAAAGGAATCCAAATTGGAAAAGAAGAAGTAAAGCTCTCACTGTTTGCAGATGACATGATCCTCTACATAGAAAACCCTAAAGACTCCACCAGAAAATTACTAGAACTAATCAATGACTATAGTAAAGTTGCAGGATATAAAATCAACACACAGAAATCCCTTGCATTCCTATACACTAATAATGAGAAAACAGAAAGAGAAATTAAGGAAACAATTCCATTCACCATTGCAACGGAAAGAATAAAATACTTAGGAATATATCTACCTAAAGAATCTAAAGACCTATATATAGAAAACTATAAAACACTGGTGAAAGAAATCAAAGAGGACACTAACAGATGGAGAAATATACCATGTTCATGGATTGGAAGAATCAATGTAGTGAAAATGACTATACTACCCAAAGCAATCTATAGATTCAATGCAATCCCTATCAAGCTACCAACAGCATTCTTCACAGAGCTAGAACAAATAATTTCACAATTTGTATGGAAAAACAAAAAACCTCGAATAGCCAAAGCGATCTTGAGAAAGAAGAATGGAACTGGAGGAATCAACCTACCTGACTTCAGGCTCTACTACAAAGCCACAGTTATCAAGACAGCATGGTACTGGCACAAAGACAGAAATATAGATCGATGGAACAAAATAGAAAGCCCAGAGATAAATCCACGCACATATGGACACCTTATCTTTGACAAAGGAGGCAAGAATATACAATGGATTAAAGACAATCTCTTTAACAAGTGGTGCTGGGAACTCTGGTCAACCACTTGTAAAAAAATGAAACTAGAACACTTTCTAACACCATACACAAAAATAAACTCAAAATGGATTAAAGATCTAAACGTAAGACCAGAAACTATAAAACTCCTAGAGGAGAACATAGGCAAAACACTCTCTGACATACATCACAGCAGGATCCTCTATGACCCACCTCCCAGAATATTGGAAATAAAAGCAAAAATAAACAAATGGGACCTAATTAACTTAAAAGTTTCTGCACAACAAAGGAAACCATTAGCAAGGTGAAAAGACAGCCTTCAGAATGGGAGAAGATAATAGCAAATGAAGTAACTGACAAACAACTAATCTCGAGAATATACAAGCAACTCCTACAGCTCAACTCCAGAAAAATAAATGACCCAATCAAAAAATGGGCCAAAGAACTAAACAGACATTTCTCCAAAGAAGACATACAGATGGCTAACAAACACATGAAAAGATGCTCAACATCACTCATTATCAGAGACATGCAAATCAAAACCACTATGAGGTACCATTTCACACCAGTCAGAATGGCTGCGATCCAAAAGTCTACAAGTAATAAATGCTGGAGAGGGTGTGGAGAAAAGGGAACCCTCTTACACTGTTGGTGGGAATGCAAACTAGTACAGCCACTATGGAGAACAGTGTGGAGATTCCGTAAAAAACTGGAAATAGACCTGCCTTATAGTCCAGCAATCCCACTGCTGGGCATACACACTGAGGAAACCAGAAGGGAAAGAGACACGAGTACCCCAATGTTCATCGCAGCACTGTTTATAATAGCCAGGACATGGAAGCAACCTAGGTGTCCATCAGCAGATGAATGGATAAGAAAGCTGTGGCACATATACACAATGGAGTATTATTCAGCCATTAAAAAGAATACATTTGACTCAGTTCTAATGAGGTGGATGAAACTGGAGCCTATTATACAGAGTGAAATAAGCCAGAAAGAAAAACACCAATACAGTATACGAACGCATATATATGGAATTTAGAAAGATGGTAACAATAAGCCTGTGTACGAGACAGCAAAAGAGACACTGATGAATAGAACAGTCTTAGGGACTCTGTGGGAGAGGGAGAGGGTGGGAAGATTTAGGAGAATGGCATTGAAACATGTAAAATATCATGTATGAAATGAGTTGCCAGTCCAGGTTCGATGCATGATACTGGATGCTCGGGGCTGGTGCACTGGGACGCCCCAGAGGGATGGAATGGGGAGGGAGGAGGGAGGAGGGTTCAGGATGGGGAACACATGTACACCCGTGGCGGATTCATGTCAAGTATGGCAAAAACCATTGCAGCACTGTCAAGTAATCAGCCTCCGATTAAAATAAATAAATTTTAAAAAATAAACCAAATTCCTTTGCTAACAAGGGCCTGATCAATGTTGGCTTTGTGACTTCCAAAAACACCATTATTTTCGTTCCTTTCTTCTCTCCTTCCTCCCCCTTCTGTCTTTCCTTTTCTTTCTTATACAATTGAGAAAGTCTGCTTTCCATTTATAGTTATTAGAGTACTGGCTCTATTCACCATGTTGTACAATACATCCTTGAGCTCCTCTGACACCTAACACGGTGTGCCTCCCACTCCACCACCTCTGTTGCCCCTCCCTCTTGCCCTCCCCTCTGGTAACCAGTACATTGATCTCTGTATCTGTCAGCCTCCATTTTTGTCACATTCTCTATTTTGTGGTGTTTTCAGACTCTATAAGTGATATCGTACAGTATTTGTCTATCTCTGTCTGAGTTATTTTACTTAATAGTGTACCTTCCATGTTGCTGCAAATGTCCAGATTCCATTCTTTTTATGGGGCAGCTTCCCTCTATGCCTTTTTAGCAAATGGCACTGCCACCGCACACGACACGGCTCCCAGGCTCAGTTTCCATCTCTGCACTCACGCAGAGAATCACCAAGTCCTCTTCCTCTTCTCCCATGGGATGTGTATCTTTGAAGCTGAGTCTGGAACCAGTTCTTCCCCCCGCCCCCCACTTTCTGGCAAACTGGACCTTCTAGTCCCATCTCCAACCCCACAGGACCCATCTCCCTCCCTCTTCACACATTTATCCCTGCCCTGCCCTCTCTGCCCCCACTCTCAGAGAACTCGGAGACAAACAGAATTTCACATCAGGTTGATTTTATGTGCATTCTTAATGTATGCAGTTGGTATAATAGTCAACGTCGGTACCGTTGGCCAGTACTCAGCGGCAAGACCCTCGAAGATTTCTGAGGTCTCTAGCCATGCCTTCCAGTCACTGGCTGCCCACGGGTCCCACTCGAATGACACGGGTCTCCACACTCTCTGGGACCTCCTCTGGTCCGTTCTGATGCAGCTCTTCCTGCACCCGGGAACACTGGCTACAGAGCTTTGAGCCTCCGATCTTTCTCAGGTTCCTTGTGGTGGGCGGTTTCTGAGAAGTTTTCTTGGGCAGCTTTGCCTGAAGGTGATTATTCCCTCTCGCACTTGCCCTGGCCACCTGGAGAAAACAAGAGAAGGGTAGAGAATGGCCTTGGTTTGGGGAAGAGGGTGAAGGTGGCCGGGAACGACAGCTTCAGGAGAAGGGGTGTGGGCAGAGAAGGGGTATGTGCCAGGCAAGGACAGGGGAGGGGGTCTTATGGGGTGGGGTCAATGGGCAAGAGGAGTTTGGGTGGGTTCAGCTCACCTTGACATTTGTTTTGGGCCTCAATTGAGAGGAGGTCTTCATCCTTTTGTCCCGGGGAACAGGAGGCAGGTGTTTCCTAACTACTCTGAGGCCTTGGGGCTTCCCAGTCCACTTAGTCATTTTGAGGCCTCCCAGTGGTCTGCTCCAGAGCCCCTGAGCACCCCTATATATACCCCTCGCCAGGGAGACACACCCTCATGCTTTATGAGGTCAGCAAGTCTCTTCCCCAGGCAAAGGTGGCCCTGGGTGAGCCTTGACATCACAAAGCCCCATCCTGACACCTCTAGCGGAGGATGGGGAGCAATTCAGATGTTTTGGTGGGAGAAATGAGGCATTTGTACTTCCCCTAAAGAGGAAGTACTCCCTGCCATCCTCATCTCTCTAAGTCAACTCCGATGGGTCACATGGCAGGGAGAGTGTGTCTCCCCCAAAATTTCCCTATTCTATCTATTTATGACTGTAAAAGTATAAAGGGATTTAAAAAAAAAATCTGCAACAAAAGTTTATTTTCTTTGTTCCATAGTCTCAAAATAACTGACAAGTAAGAATGAATTTCAAATAAAACCTGTTTTTCAAATTCAACAAGATCCTTTGTGTTCAAATATAAGACGATTTTGTTCTTTTCAAGCTAAAAAAAGTTTGCACCTTGCAGTGAATACTTTGTTTCACTGATGGAGACGTAAATAAAAGCACATCCTGTGTCTTTACCTTGACAATTTCTGTGGTATCACTGTGTATTTAGAAAAAACTGTTTGAATGTGGGGTGTGTATTAGTCCCTTCCCTCGGGGACTGCAGGCTGTGCAGGAAGTGATCTCGAGGCCTTGCAAACCATGAAGGATGCTCTGTGGAAGGGAGCAGTGGTAACCATGGCAGCCTGTGTTGGTGACAATTGTTGAACAGGGTCTTCTCTTAATGAACTCCCTCATAGAAGACAATGAATTTTTAAAGAGAAGTACTAAGACTGTGGCCGTATGAATTTATATATATATATATTTATTTATATATATATATATTTATATATGTATACCTATACACACATATGTGTATGTGTTTGGATATGTATACACACACTCATGCGTGTGTGCATTTGTATATATGTACACTGAAACTTTGTACCTTGTGAATAATATGTAAAATATTAAAACCTGACATATATGACAACAAGCTTTTCAAACTTCAACCAACAGAATTTGGTGTTGCAGAGGAAAAGTATTTAATTACTGACATTATTTTTGAATAGTGGAGTATGGAGATGGTAATGAAAACAGAACCAGTGTTTACTTGGTTTTATTCTTGTAATAAAAGTCTTCGTGGGCAATGCTCCCCAGTATTGCCTGCACGGGATGTGGGCTACTCCCCCTGCCCCACCTGTGGGGCCCACTGCCCCATTCTAAATTCCTTTGCCCCGAAGAAGACATACAGATGGCTAACAAACACATGAAAAGATGCTCAACATCCCTCATTATCAGACAAATGCAAAGCAAAACCGCAATGAAGTACCATCTCAGGCCAGTCAGGATGGCTGCTATCCAAACATCTACAAGCAACAAATGCAGAAGAGGGTGTGGAGAGAAGGGAACCCTCTTACACTGTTGGTGCGAATGCAAACTAGTACAGCCACTATGGAGCACAGTGTGGAGATTCCTTACAAAACTGGCACTAGAACTGCCATATGACCCAGCCATCCCACTGCTGGGCATACACACCGAGGAAACCAGAATTGAAAGAGACATGTGGACTCGAATGATCATCACAGCACTGTTGACGATAGGCAGGACATGGAAGCAACCTAGATGTCCATCAGCAGACGAATGGACGAGAAAGCAGTGGAACATATACACAATGGAATATTACTCAGCCATGCAAAAGAATACACTTGACTCAGTTCTAATGAGGAGGATGAAACTGGAGCCTATTATACAGAGGGAAATAAGTCAGAAAGAAAAACACCAATCCACTCTACTAAGGCATATATATGGAATGTAGAAAGATGGTAATGATAACCCTGTATGCGAGACTGCAAAAGAGACACAGACGCACAGAAGAGTCTTTTGGACTCTGCGGGAGAAGGCGAGCGTGGGATGCTCTGAGAGAGTCGTGTTGAAACATGTATATTATCGTATGTGAATCAGATCATCAGTCCAGGCTCCATGCATGAGACAGGGTGCTCGGGGCTGGTGCACTGGGATGGCCCAGAGGGATGGGACGGGGAGGGAGGTGGGAGGGGGGATTCAGGATGGGGAACACATGTACACCCGAGGCGGATTCATGCCAAGTATGGCAAAAACCATTGCAGCACTGTCAAGTAATCAGCCTCCGATTAAAATAAATAAATTTTAAAAAACAAACTAACTTCCTTTGGTAAAACGGGCCTGATCAATGTTGGCTTTGTGACTTCCAAAAACACCATTATTTCGTTCCTTGCTTCCCTCCTTCCTCCCCCTTCTGTCTTTCCTTTTCTTTCTTATTATACAATTGAGAAAGTTTGCTTTCCATTGATAGTTATTAGAGTACTGGCTCTATTCACCATGTTGTACAATACATCCTTGAGCTCCTCTGACACCTAACACGGTGTGCCTCCCACTCTGCCACCTCTGTTGCCCCTCCCTCTTGCCCTCCCCTCTGGTAACCAGTAGATTGATCTCTGTATCTGTGAGCCTCCATTTTTGTTACATTCTCTATTTTGTGGTGTTTTCAGATTCTATAAGTGCTATCGTACAGTATTTGTCTATCTCTGTCTGAGTTTTTTTACTTAATAGTGTACCTTCCATGTTGCTGCAAATGTCCAGATTCCATTCTTTTTATGGGGCAACTTCCCTCTATGCCTTTTTAGCAAATGGCACTGCCACCGCACACGACACGGCTCCCCGGCTCAGTTTCCATCTCTGCCCTCACGCAGAGAAACACCAAGACCTCTTCCTCTTCTCCCATGGGATGTGTATCTTTGAAGCTGAGTCTGGAACCAGTTCTTCCCCCCGCCCCCCACTTTCTGGCAAACTGGACCTTCTGGTCCCATCTCCAACCCCACAGGACCCATCTCCCTCCCTCTTCACACATTTATCCCTGCCCTGCCCTCTCTGCCCCCACTCTCAGAGAACTCGGAGACAAACAGAATTTCACATCAGGTTGATTTTATGTGCATTCTTAATATATGCAGTTGGTATAATAGTCAACGTCGGTACCGTTGGCCAGTACTCAGCGGCAAGACCCTCGAAGATTTCTGAGGTCCCTAGCCATGACTTCCAGTCACTGGCTGCCCACGGGTCCCACTCGAATGACACGGGTCTCCACACTCTCTGGGACCTCCTCTGGTCCGTTCTGATGCAGCTCTTCCTTCACCAGGGAACACTGGCTACAGAGCTTTGAGCCTCCGATCTTTCTCAGGTTCCTTGTGGTGGGCGGTTTCTGAGAAGTTTTCTTGGGCAGCTTTGCCTGAAGGTGATTATTCCCTCTCGCACTTGCCCTGGCCACCTGGAGAAAACAAGAGAAGGGTAGAGAATGGCCTTGGTTTGGGGAAGAGGGTGAAGGTGGCCGGGAACGACAGCTTCAGGAGAAGGGGTGTGGGCAGAGAAGGGGTATGTGCCAGGCAAGGACAGGGGAGGGGGTCTTATGGGGTGGGGTCAATGGGCAAGAGGAGTTTGGGTGGGTTCAGCTCACCTTGACATTTGTTTTGGGCCTCAATTGAGAGGAGGTCTTCATCCTTTTGTCCCGGGGAACAGGAGGCAGTTGTTGCCTAACTACTCTGAGGCCTTGGGGCTTCCCAGTCCACTTAGTCATTTTGAGGCCTCCCAGTGGTCTGCTCCAGAGCCCCTGAGCACCCCTATATATACCCCTCCCCAGGGAGACACACCCTCATGCTTTATGAGGTCAGCAAGTCTCTTCCCCAGGCAAAGGTGGCCCTGGGTGAGCCTTGACATCACAAAGCCCCATCCTGACACCTCTAGCGGAGGATGGGGAGCAATTCAGATGTTTTGGTGGGAGAAATGAGGCATTTGTACTTCCCCTAAAGAGGAAGTACTCCCTGCCATCCTCATCTCTCTAAGTCAACTCCGATGGGTCACATGGCAGGGAGAGTGTGTCTCCCCCAAAATTTCCCTATTCTACCTATTTATGACTGTAAAAGTATAAAGGGATTTAAAAAAAAAAAATCTGCAACAAAAGTTTATTTTCTTTGTTCCATAGTCTCAAAATAACTGACAATTAAGAATGAATTTCAAATAAAACCTGTTTTTCAAATTCAACAAGATCCTTTGTGTTCAAATATAAGACGATTTTGTTCTTTTCAAGCTAAAAAAAGTTTGCACCTTGCAGTGAATACTTTGTTTCACTGATGGAGACGTAAATAAAAGCACATCCTGTGTCTTTACCTTGACAATTTCTGTGGTATCACTGTGTATTTAGAAAAAACTGTTTGAATGCGGGGTGTGTATTAGTCCCTTCCCTCGGGGACTGCAGGCTGTGCAGGAAGTGACCTCGAGGCCTTGCAAACCATGAAGGATGCTCTGTGGAAGGGAGCAGTGGTAACCATGGCAGCCTGTGTTGGTGACAATTGTTGAACAGGGTCTTCTCTTAATGAACTCCCTCATAGAAGACAATGAATTTTTAAAGAGAAGTACTAAGACTGTGGCCGTATGAATTTATATATATATATATATATATATATTTATATATGTATACCTATACACACATATGTGTATGTGTTTGGATATGTATACACACACTCATGCGTGTGTGCATTTGTATATATGTACACTGAAACTTTGTACCTTGTGAATAATATGTAAAATATTAAAACCTGACATATATGACAACAAGGTTTTCAAACTTCAACCAACAGAATTTGGTGTTGCAGAGGAAAAGTATTTAATTACTGACATTATTTTTGAATAGTGGAGTATGGAGATGGTAATGAAAACAGAACCAGTGTTTACTTGGTTTTATTCTTGTAATAAAAGTCTTCGTGGGCAATGCTCCCCAGTATTGCCTGCACGGGATGTGGGCTACTCCCCCTGCCCCACCTGTGGGGCCCACTGCCCCATTCTAAATTCCTTTGCCCCGAAGAAGACATACAGATGGCTAACAAACACATGAAAAGATGCTCAACATCCCTCATTATCAGACAAATGCAAAGCAAAACCGCAATGAAGTACCATCTCAGGCCAGTCAGGATGGCTGCTATCCAAACATCTACAAGCAACAAATGCAGAAGAGGGTGTGGAGAGAAGGGAACCCTCTTACACTGTTGGTGCGAATGCAAAATAGTACAGCCACTATGGAGCACAGTGTGGAGATTCCTTACAAAACTGGCACTAGAACTGCCATATGACCCAGCCATCCCACTGCTGGGCATACACACCGAGGAAACCAGAATTGAAAGAGACATGTGGACTCGAATGATCATCACAGCACTGTTGACGATAGGCAGGACATGGAAGCAACCTAGATGTCCATCAGCAGACGAATGGACGAGAAAGCAGTGGAACATATACACAATGGAATATTACTCAGCCATGCAAAAGAAGACACTTGACTCAGTTCTAATGAGGAGGATGAAACTGGAGCCTATTATACAGAGGGAAATAAGTCAGAAAGAAAAACACCAATCCACTCTACTAAGGCATATATATGGAATGTAGAAAGATGGTAATGATAACCCTGTATGCGAGACTGCAAAAGAGACACAGACGCACAGAAGAGTCTTTTGGACTCTGCGGGAGAAGGCGAGCGTGGGATGCTCTGAGAGAGTCGTGTTGAAACATGTATATTATCGTATGTGAATCAGATCATCAGTCCAGGCTCCATGCATGAGACAGGGTGCTCGGGGCTGGTGCACTGGGATGGCCCAGAGGGATGGGACGGGGAGGGAGGTGGGAGGGGGGATTCAGGATGGGGAACACATGTACACCCGAGGCGGATTCATGCCAAGTATGGCAAAAACCATTGCAGCACTGTCAAGTAATCAGCCTCCGATTAAAATAAATAAATTTTAAAAAACAAACTAACTTCCTTTGGTAAAACGGGCCTGATCAATGTTGGCTTTGTGACTTCCAAAAACACCATTATTTTCGTTCCTTGCTTCCCTCCTTCCTCCCCCTTCTGTCTTTCCTTTCCTATCTTATTATACAATTGAGAAAGTTTGCTTTCCATTGATAGTTATTAGAGTACTGGCTCTATTCACCATGTTGTACAATACATCCTTGAGCTCCTCTGACACCTAACGCGGTGTGCCTCCCACTCTGCCACCTCTGTTGCCCCTCCCTCTTACCCTCCCCTCTGGTAACCAGTAGATTGATCTCTGTATCTGTGAGCCTCCATTTTTGTTACATTCTCTATTTTGTGGTGTTTTCAGATTCTATAAGTGCTATCGTACAGTATTTGTCTATCTCTGTCTGAGTTTTTTTACTTAATAGTGTACCTTCCATGTTGCTGCAAATGTCCAGATTCCATTCTTTTTATGGGGCAACTTCCCTCTATGCCTTTTTAGCAAATGGCACTGCCACCGCCCACGACACGGCTCCCCGGCTCAGTTTCCATCTCTGCCCTCACGCAGAGAAACACCAAGTCCTCTTCCTCTTCTCCCATGGGATGTGTATCTTTGAAGCTGAGTCTGGAACCAGTTCTTCCCCCCGCCCCCCACTTTCTGGCAAACTGGACCTTCTAGTCCCATCTCCAACCCCACAGGACCCATCTCCCTCCCTCTTCACACATTTATCCCTGCCCTGCCCTCTCTGCCCCCACTCTCAGAGAACTCGGAGACAAACAGAATTTCACATCAGGTTGATTTTATGTGCATTCTTAATGTATGCAGTTGGTATAATAGTCAACGTCGGTACCGTTGGCCAGTACTCAGCGGCAAGACCCTCGAAGATTTCTGAGGTCTCTAGCCATGCCTTCCAGTCACTGGCTGCCCACGGGTCCCACTCGAATGACACGGGTCTCCACACTCTCTGGGACCTCCTCTGGTCCGTTCTGATGCAGCTCTTCCTTCACCCGGGAACACTGGCTACAGAGCTTTGAGCCTCCGATCTTTCTCAGGTTCCTTGTGGTGGGCGGTTTCTGAGAAGTTTTCTTGGGCAGCTTTGCCTGAAGGTGATTATTCCCTCTCGCACTTGCCCTGGCCACCTGGAGAAAACAAGAGAAGGGTAGAGAATGGCCTTGGTTTGGGGAAGAGGGTGAAGGTGGCCGGGAACGACAGCTTCAGGAGAAGGGGTGTGGGCAGAGAAGGGGTATGTGCCAGGCAAGGACAGGGGAGGGGGTCTTATGGGGTGGGGTCAATGGGCAAGAGGAGTTTGGGTGGGTTCAGCTCACCTTGACATTTGTTTTGGGCCTCAATTGAGAGGAGGTCTTCATCCTTTTGTCCCGGGGAACAGGAGGCAGGTGTTTCCTAACTACTCTGAGGCCTTGGGGCTTCCCAGTCCACTTAGTCATTTTGAGGCCTCCCAGTGGTCTGCTCCAGAGCCCCTGAGCACCCCTATATATACCCCTCCCCAGGGAGACACACCCTCATGCTTTATGAGGTCAGCAAGTCTCTTCCCCAGGCAAAGGTGGCCCTGGGTGAGCCTTGACATCACAAAGCCCCATCCTGACACCTCTAGCGGAGGATGGGGAGCAATTCAGATGTTTTGGTGGGAGAAATGAGGCATTTGTACTTCCCCTAAAGAGGAAGTACTCCCTGCCATCCTCATCTCTCTAAGTCAACTCCGATGGGTCACATGGCAGGGAGAGTGTGTCTCCCCCAAAATTTCCCTATTCTATCTATTTATGACTGTAAAAGTATAAAGGGATTTAAAAAAAAAAATCTGCAACAAAAGTTTATTTTCTTTGTTCCATAGTCTCAAAATAACTGACAATTAAGAATGAATTTCAAATAAAACCTGTTTTTCAAATTCAACAAGATCCTTTGTGTTCAAATATAAGACGATTTTGTTCTTTTCAAGCTAAAAAAAGTTTGCACCTTGCAGTGAATACTTTGTTTCACTGATGGAGACGTAAATAAAAGCACATCCTGTGTCTTTACCTTGACAATTTCTGTGGTATCACTGTGTATTTAGAAAAAACTGTTTGAATGCGGGGTGTGTATAAGTCCCTTCCCTCGGGGACTGCAGGCTGTGCAGGAAGTGATCTCGAGGCCTTGCAAACCATGAAGGATGCTCTGTGGAAGGGAGCAGTGGTAACCATGGCAGCCTGTGTTGGTGACAATTGTTGAACAGGGTCTTCTCTTAATGAACTCCCTCATAGAAGACAATGAATTTTTAAAGAGAAGTACTAAGACTGTGGCTGTATGAATTTATATATATATATATTTATATATGTATACCTATACACACATATGTGTATGTGTTTGGATATGTATACACACACTCATGCGTGTGTGCATTTGTATATATGTACACTGAAACTTTGTACCTTGTGAATAATATGTAAAATATTAAAACCTGACATATATGACAACAAGGTTTTCAAACTTCAACCAACAGAATTTGGTGTTGCAGAGGAAAAGTATTTAATTACTGACATTATTTTTGAATAGTGGAGTATGGAGATGGTAATGAAAACAGAACTAGTGTTTACTTGGTTTTATTCTTGTAATAAAAGTCTTCGTGGGCAATGCTCCCCAGTATTGCCTGCACGGGATGTGGGCTACTCCCCCTGCCCCACCTGTGGGGCCCACTGCCCCATTCTAAATTCCTTTGCCCCGAAGAAGACATACAGATGGCTAACAAACACATGAAAAGATGCTCAACATCCCTCATTATCAGACAAATGCAAAGCAAAACAGCAATGAAATACCATCTCAGGCCAGTCAGGATGGCTGCTATCCAAACATCTACAAGCAACAAATGCAGAAGAGGGTGTGGAGAGAAGGGAACCCTCTTACACTGTTGGTGCGAATGCAAACTAGTACAGCCACTATGGAGCACAGTGTGGAGATTCCTTACAAAACTGGCACTAGAACTGCCGTATGACCCAGCCATCCCACTGCTGGGCATACACACCGAGGAAACCAGAATTGAAAGAGACATGTGGAGTCGAATGATCATCACAGCACTGTTTACGATAGGCAGGACATGGAAGCAACCTAGATGTCCATCAGCAGACGAATGGACGAGAAAGCAGTGGAACATATACACAATGGAATATTACTCAGCCATGCAAAAGAAGACACTTGACTCAGTTCTAATGAGGAGGATGAAACTGGAGCCTATTATACAGAGGGAAATAAGTCAGAAAGAAAAACACCAATCCACTCTACTAAGGCATATATATGGAATGTAGAAAGATGGTAATGATAACCCTGTATGCGAGACTGCAAAAGAGACACAGACGCACAGAAGAGTCTTTTGGACTCTGCGGGAGAAGGCGAGCGTGGGATGCTCTGAGAGAGTCGTGTTGAAACATGTATATTATCGTATGTGAATCAGATCATCAGTCCAGGCTCCATGCATGAGACAGGGTGCTCGGGGCTGGTGCACTGGGATGGCCCAGAGGGATGGGACGGGGAGGGAGGTGGGAGGGGGGATTCAGGATGGGGAACACATGTACACCCGAGGCGGATTCATGCCAAGTATGGCAAAAACCATTGCAGCACTGTCAAGTAATCAGCCTCCGATTAAAATAAATAAATTTTAAAAAATAAACCAAATTCCTTTGCTAACAAGGGCCTGATCAATGTTGGCTTTGAGACTTCCAAAAACACCATTATTTTCGTTCCTTGCTTCCCTCCTTCCTCCCCCTTCTGTCTTTCCTTTTCTTTCTTATTATACAATTGAGAAAGTTTGCTTTCCATTGATAGTTATTAGAGTACTGGCTCTATTCGCCATGTTGTACAATACATCCTTGAGCTCCTCTGACACCTAACACGGTGTGCCTCCCACTCTGCCACCTCTGTTGCCCCTCCCTCTTACCCTCCCCTCTGGTAACCAGTAGATTGATCTCTGTATCTGTGAGCCTCCATTTTTGTTACATTCTCTATTTTGTGGTGTTTTCAGATTCTATAAGTGCTATCGTACAGTATTTGTCTATCTCTGTCTGAGTTTTTTTACTTAATAGTGTACCTTCCATGTTGCTGCAAATGTCCAGATTCCATTCTTTTTATGGGGCAACGTCCCTCTATGCCTTTTTAGCAAATGGCACTGCCACCGCACACGACACGGCTCCCCGGCTCAGTTTCCATCTCTGCACTCACGCAGAGAAACACCAAGTCCTCTTCCTCTTCTCCCATGGGATGTGTATCTTTGAAGCTGAGTCTGGAACCAGTTCTTCCCCCCGCCCCCCACTTTCTGGCAAACTGGACCTTCTAGTCCCATCTCCAACCCCACAGGACCCATCTCCCTCCCTCTTCACACATTTATCCCTGCCCTGCCCTCTCTGCCCCCACTCTCAGAGAACTCGGAGACAAACAGAATTTCACATCAGGTTGATTTTATGTGCATTCTTAATGTATGCAGTTGGTATAATAGTCAACGTCGGTACCGTTGGCCAGTACTCAGCGGCAAGACCCTCGAAGATTTCTGAGGTCTCTAGCCATGCCTTCCAGTCACTGGCTGCCCACGGGTCCCACTCGAATGACACGGGTCTCCACACTCTCTGGGACCTCCTCTGGTCCGTTCTGATGCAGCTCTTCCTTCACCCGGGAACACTGGCTACAGAGCTTTGAGCCTCCGATCTTTCTCAGGTTCCTTGTGGTGGGCGGTTTCTGAGAAGTTTTCTTGGGCAGCTTTGCCTGAAGGTGATTATTCCCTCTCTCACTTGCCCTGGCCACCTGGAGAAAACAAGAGAAGGGTAGAGAATGGCCTTGGTTTGGGGAAGAGGGTGAAGGTGGCCGGGAACGACAGCTTCAGGAGAAGGGGTGTGGGCAGAGAAGGGGTATGTGCCAGGCAAGGACAGGGGAGGGGGTCTTATGGGGTGGGGTCAATGGGCAAGAGGAGTTTGGGTGGGTTCAGCTCACCTTGACATTTGTTTTGGGCCTCAATTGAGAGGAGGTCTTCATCCTTTTGTCCCGGGGAACAGGAGGCAGGTGTTTCCTAACTACTCTGAGGCCTTGGGGCTTCCCAGTCCACTTAGTCATTTTGAGGCCTCCCAGTGGTCTGCTCCAGAGCCCCTGAGCACCCCTATATATACCCCTCCCCAGGGAGACACACCCTCATGCTTTATGAGGTCAGCAAGTCTCTTCCCCAGGCAAAGGTGGCCCTGGGTGAGCCTTGACATCACAAAGCCCCATCCTGACACCTCTAGCGGAGGATGGGGAGCAATTCAGATGTTTTGGTGGGAGAAATGAGGCATTTGTACTTCCCCTAAAGAGGAAGTACTCCCTGCCATCCTCATCTCTCTAAAACAACTCCGATGGGTCACATGGCAGGGAGAGTGTGTCCCCCCCCAAAACTTCTCTATTCTATCTATTTATGACTGTAAAAGTATAAAGGGATTTAAAAAAAAAATCTGCAAAAGATACAGCTTAAGCAGCCCCAGGTAACAAAAGTTTATTTTCTTTGTTCCATAGTCTCAAAATAACTGACAATTAAGAATGAATTTCAAATAAAACCTGTTTTTCAAATTCAGCAAGATACGTTGTGTTCAAATATAAGACATTTTTCTTCTTTTCAAGCTAAAAAAATTTGCACCTTGCAGTGAATACTTTGTTTCACTGATGGAGACGTAAATAAAAGCACATCGTGTGTCTTTACCTTGACAATTTCTCTGGTATCACTGTGTATTTAGAAAAAACTGTTTGAATGCCGGGTGTGTATTTGTCCCTTCCCTCGGGGACTGCAGGCTGTGCAGGAAGTGATCTCGAGGCCTTGCAAACCATGAAGGATGCTCTGTGGAAGGGAGCAGTGGTAACCATGGCAGCCTGTGTTGGTGACAATTGTTGAACAGGGTCTTCTCTTAATGAACTCCCTCATAGAAGTCAATGAATTTTTAAAGAGAAGAACTAAGACTGTGGCCGTATGAATTTATATATATATATTTATATATGTATACAAATACACACATATGTGTATGTGTTTGGATATGTATACACACACACATGCGTGTGTGCATTTGTATATATGTACACTGAAACTTTGTACCTTGTGAATAATATGTAAAATATTAAAACCTGACATATATGACAACAAGCTTTTCAAACTTCAACCAAGAGAATTTGGTGTTGCAGAGGAAAAGTATTTAATTACTGACATTATTTTAGAATAGTGGAGTATGGAGATGGTAATCCAAACAGAAGCAGTGTTTACTTGGTTTTATTCTTGTAATAAAAGTCTTCGTGGGCAATGCTCCCCAGTATTGCCTGCACGGGATGTGGGCTACTCCCCCTGCCCCACCTGTGGGGCCCACTGCCCCATTCTAAATTCCTTTGCCCCGAAGAAGACATACAGATGGCTAACAAACACATGAAAAGATGCTCAACATCACCCATTATGAGACAAATGCAAATCAAAACCACAATGAAGTACCATCTCACGCCAGTCAGGATGGCTGCTATCCAAACATCTACAAGCAACAAATGCAGAAGAGGGTGTGGAGAGAAGGGAACCCTCTTACACTGTTGGTGCGAATGCAAGCTAGTACAGCCACTATGGAGCACAGTGTGGAGATTCCTTACAAAACTGGCACTAGAACTGCCATATGACCCAGCAATCCCACTGCTGGGCATACACACCGAGGAAACCAAAATTGAAAGAGACATGTGGACTCGAATGATGATCACAGCACTGTTTACGATAGGCAGGACATGGAAGCAACATAGATGTCCATCAGCAGACGAATGGACGAGAAAGCAGTGGAACATATACACAATGGAATATTACTCAGCCATGCAAAAGAATACACTTGACTCAGTTCTAATGAGGTGGATGAAACTGGAGCCTATTATACAGAGGGAAATAAGTCAGAAAGAAAAACACCAATCCACTCTACTAAGGCATATATATGGAATGTAGAAAGATGGTAATGATAAACCTGTATGCGAGACTGCAAAAGAGACACAGACGTACAGAAGAGTCTTTTGGACTCTGCGGGAGAAGGCGAGCGTGGGATGCTCTGAGAGAGTCGTGTTGAAACATGTATATTATCATATGTGAATCAGATCGTCAGTCCAGGCTCCATGCATGAGACAGTGTGCTCGGGGCTGGTGCACTGGGATGGCCCAGAGGGATGGGACGGGGAGGGAGGTGGGAGGGGGGATTCAGGATGGGGAACACATGTACACCCGTGGAAGATTCATGCCAAGTATGGCAAAAACCATTGCAGCACTGTCAAGTAATCAGCCTCCGATTAAAATAAATAAATTTTAAAAAATAAACTAAATTCCTTTGCTAAGAAGGGCCTGATCAATGTTGGCTTTGTGACTTCCAAAAACACCATTATTTTCGTTCCTTGCTTCCCTCCTTCCTCCCCCTTCTGTCTTTCCTTTTCTTTCTTATTATACAATTGAGAAAGTTTGCTTTCCATTGATAGTTATTAGAATACTGGCTCTATTCACCATGTTGTACAATACATCCTTGAGCTCCTCTGACACCTAACACGGTGTGCCTCCCACTCTGCCACCTCTGTTGCCCCTCCCTCTTACCCTCCCCTCTGGTAACCAGTAGATTGATCTCTGTATCTGTGAGCCTCCATTTTTGTTACATTCTCTATTTTGTGGTGTTTTCAGATTCTATAAGTGCTATCGTACAGTATTTGTCTATCTCTGTCTGAGTTTTTTTACTTAATAGTGTGCCTTCCATGTTGCTGCAAATGTCAAGATTCCATTCTTTTTATGGGGCAACGTCCCTCTATGCCTTTTTAGCAAATGGCACTGCCACCGCACACGACACGGCTCCCCGGCTCAGTTTCCATCTCTGCACTCACGCAGAGAAACACCAAGTCCTCTTCCTCTTCTCCCATGGGATGTGTATCTTTGAAGCTGAGTCTGGAACCAGTTCTTCCCCCCGCCCCCCACTTTCTGGCAAACTGGACCTTCTAGTCCCATCTCCAACCCCACAGGACCCATCTCCCTCCCTCTTCACACATTTATCCCTGCCCTGCCCTCTCTGCCCCCACTCTCAGAGAACTCGGAGACAAACAGAATTTCACATCAGGTTGATTTTATGTGCATTCTTAATGTATGCAGTTGGTATAATAGTCAACGTCGGTACCGTTGGCCAGTACTCAGCGGCAAGACCCTCGAAGATTTCTGAGGTCTCTAGCCATGCCTTCCAGTCACTGGCTGCCCACGGGTCCCACTCGAATGACACGGGTCTCCACACTCTCTGGGACCTCCTCTGGTCCGTTCTGATGCAGCTCTTCCTTCACCCGGGAACACTGGCTACAGAGCTTTGAGCCTCCGATCTTTCTCAGGTTCCTTGTGGTGGGCGGTTTCTGAGAAGTTTTCTTGGGCAGCTTTGCCTGAAGGTGATTATTCCCTCTCGCACTTGCCCTGGCCACCTGGAGAAAACAAGAGAAGGGTAGAGAATGGCCTTGGTTTGGGGAAGAGGGTGAAGGTGGCCGGGAACGACAGCTTCAGGAGAAGGGGTGTGGGCAGAGAAGGGGTATGTGCCAGGCAAGGACAGGGGAGGGGGTCTTATGGGGTGGGGTCAATGGGCAAGAGGAGTTTGGGTGGGTTCAGCTCACCTTGACATTTGTTTTGGGCCTCAATTGAGAGGAGGTCTTCATCCTTTTGTCCCGGGGAACAGGAGGCAGGTGTTTCCTAACTACTCTGAGGCCTTGGGGCTTCCCAGTCCACTTAGTCATTTTGAGGCCTCCCAGTGGTCTGCTCCAGAGCCCCTGAGCACCCCTATATATACCCCTCCCCAGGGAGACACACCCTCATGCTTTATGAGGTCAGCAAGTCTCTTCCCCAGGCAAAGGTGGCCCTGGGTGAGCCTTGACATCACAAAGCCCCATCCTGACACCTCTAGCGGAGGATGGGGAGCAATTCAGATGTTTTGGTGGGAGAAATGAGGCATTTGTACTTCCCCTAAAGAGGAAGTACTCCCTGCCATCCTCATCTCTCTAAGACAACTCCGATGGGTCACATGGCAGGGAGAGTGTGTCTCCCCCCAAAACTTCTCTATTTTATCTATTTATGACTGTAAAAGTATAAAGGGATTTAAAAAAAAATCTGCAAACGATACAGCTTAAGCAGCCCCAGGTAACAAAAGTTTATTTTCTTTGTTTCATAGTCTCAAAATAACTGACAATTAAGAATGAATTTCAAATAAAACCTGTTTTTCAAATTCAGCAAGATACTTTGTGTTCAAATATAAGACATTTTTTTTCTTTTAAAGCTAAAAAAAGTTTGCACCTTGCAGTGAATACTTTGTTTCACTGATGGAGACGTAAATAAAAGCACATCCTGTGTCTTTAACTTGACAATTTCTGTGGTATCACTGTGTATTTAGAAAAAACTGTTTGGATGCGGGGTGTGTATTAGTCCCTTCCCTCAGGGACTGCAGGCTGTGCAGGAAGTGATCTCGAGGCCTTGCAAACCATGAAGGATGCTCTGTGGAAGGGAGCAGTGGTAACCATGGCAGCCTGTGTTGGTGACAATTGTTGAACAGGGTCTTCTCTTAATGAACTCCCTCATAGAAGTCAATGAATTTTTAAAGAGAAGAACTAAGACTGTGCCCGTATGAATTTATATATATATATTTATATATGTATACAAATACACACATATGTGTATGTGTTTGGATATGTATACACACACACATGCGTGTGTGCATTTGTATATATGTACACTGAAACTTTGTACCTTGTGAATAATATGTAAAATATTAAAACCTGACATATATGACAACAAGCTTTTCAAACTTCAACCAACAGAATTTGGTGTTGCAGAGGAAAAGTATTTAATTACTGACATTATTTTTGAATAGTGGAGTATGGAGATGGTAATGAAAACAGAACCAGTGTTTACTTGGTTTTATTCTTGTAATAAAAGTCTTCGTGGGCAATGCTCCCCAGTATTGCCTGCACGGGATGTGGGCTACTCCCCCTGCCCCACCTGTGGGGCCCACTGCCCCATTCTAAATTCCTTTGCCCCGAAGAAGACATACAGATGGCTAACAAACACATGAAAAGATGCTCAACATCCCTCATTATCAGACAAATGCAAAGCAAAACCGCAATGAAGTACCATCTCAGGCCAGTCAGGATGGCTGCTATCCAAACATCTACAAGCAACAAATGCAGAAGAGGGTGTGGAGAGAAGGGCACCCTCTTACACTGTTGGTGCGAATGCAAACTAGTACAGCCACTATGGAGCACAGTGTGGAGATTCCTTACAAAACTGGCACTAGAACTGCCATATGACCCAGCCATCCCACTGCTGGGCATACACACCGAGGAAACCAGAATTGAAAGAGACATGTGGACTCGAATGATCATCACAGCACTGTTTACGATAGGCAGGACATGGAAGCAACCTAGATGTCCATCAGCAGACGAATGGACGAGAAAGCAGTGGAACATATACACAATGGAATATTACTCAGCCATGCAAAAGAAGACACTTGACTCAGTTCTAATGAGGAGGATGAAACTGGAGCCTATTATACAGAGGGAAATAAGTCAGAAAGAAAAACACCAATCCACTCTACTAAGGCATATATATGGAATGTAGAAAGATGGTAATGATAACCCTGTATGCGAGACTGCAAAAGAGACACAGACGCACAGAAGAGTCTTTTGGACTCTGCGGGAGAAGGCGAGCGTGGGATGCTCTGAGAGAGTCGTGTTGAAACATGTATATTATCGTATGTGAATCAGATCATCAGTCCAGGCTCCATGCATGAGACAGGGTGCTCGGGGCTGGTGCACTGGGATGGCCCAGAGGGATGGGACGGGGAGGGAGGTGGGAGGGGGGATTCAGGATGGGGAACACATGTACACCCGAGGCGGATTCATGCCAAGTATGGCAAAAACCATTGCAGCACTGTCAAGTAATCAGCCTCCGATTAAAATAAATAAATTTTAAAAAACAAACTAACTTCCTTTGGTAAAACGGGCCTGATCAATGTTGGCTTTGTGACTTCCAAAAACACCATTATTTTCGTTCCTTGCTTCCCTCCTTCCTCCCCCTTCTGTCTTTCCTTTCCTATCTTATTATACAATTGAGAAAGTTTGCTTTCCATTGATAGTTATTAGAGTACTGGCTCTATTCACCATGTTGTACAATACATCCTTGAGCTCCTCTGACACCTAACACGGTGTGCCTCCCACTCTGCCACCTCTGTTGCCCCTCCCTCTTACCCTCCCCTCTGGTAACCAGTAGATTGATCTCTGTATCTGTGAGCCTCCATTTTTGTTACATTCTCTATTTTGTGGTGTTTTCAGATTCTATAAGTGCTATCGTACAGTATTTGTCTATCTCTGTCTGAGTTTTTTTACTTAATAGTGTGCCTTCCATGTTGCTGCAAATGTCCAGATTCCATTCTTTTTATGGGGCAACTTCCCTCTATGCCTTTTTAGCAAATGGCACTGCCACCGCCCACGACACGGCTCCCCGGCTCAGTTTCCATCTCTGCCCTCACGCAGAGAAACACCAAGTCCTCTTCCCCTTCTCCCATGGGATGTGTATCTTTGAAGCTGAGTCTGGAACCAGTTCTTCCCCCCGCCCCCCACTTTCTGGCAAACTGGACCTTCTAGTCCCATCTCCAACCCCACAGGACCCATCTCCCTCCCTCTTCACACATTTATCCCTGCCCTGCCCTCTCTGCCCCCACTCTCAGAGAACTCGGAGACAAACAGAATTTCACATCAGGTTGATTTTATGTGCATTCTTAATATATGCAGTTGGTATAATAGTCAACGTCGGTACCGTTGGCCAGTACTCAGCGGCAAGACCCTCGAAGATTTCTGAGGTCTCTAGCCATGCCTTCCAGTCACTGGCTGCCCACGGGTCCCACTCGAATGACACGGGTCTCCACACTCTCTGGGACCTCCTCTGGTCCGTTCTGATGCAGCTCTTCCTTCACCCGGGAACACTGGCTACAGAGCTTTGAGCCTCCGATCTTTCTCAGGTTCCTTGTGGTGGGCGGTTTCTGAGACGTTTTCTTGGGCAGCTTTGCCTGAAGGTGATTATTCCCTCTCGCACTTGCCCTGGCCACCTGGAGAAAACAAGAGAAGGGTAGAGAATGGCCTTGGTTTGGGGAAGAGGGTGAAGGTGGCCGGGAACGACAGCTTCAGGAGAAGGGGTGTGGGCAGAGAAGGGGTATGTGCCAGGCAAGGACAGGGGAGGGGGTCTTATGGGGTGGGGTCAATGGGCAAGAGGAGTTTGGGTGGGTTCAGCTCACCTTGACATTTGTTTTGGGCCTCAATTGAGAGGAGGTCTTCATCCTTTTGTCCCGGGGAACAGGAGGCAGGTGTTTCCTAACTACTCTGAGGCCTTGGGGCTTCCCAGTCCACTTAGTCATTTTGAGGCCTCCCAGTGGTCTGCTCCAGAGCCCCTGAGCACCCCTATATATACCCCTCCCCAGGGAGACACACCCTCATGCTTTATGAGGTCAGCAAGTCTCTTCCCCAGGCAAAGGTGGCCCTGGGTGAGCCTTGACATCACAAAGCCCCATCCTGACACCTCTAGCGGAGGATGGGGAGCAATTCAGATGTTTTGGTGGGAGAAATGAGGCATTTGTACTTCCCCTAAAGAGGAAGTACTCCCTGCCATCCTCATCTCTCTAAGTCAACTCCGATGGGTCACATGGCAGGGAGAGTGTGTCTCCCCCAAAATTTCCCTATTCTATCTATTTATGACTGTAAAAGTATAAAGGGATTTAAAAAAAAAATCTGCAACAAAAGTTTATTTTCTTTGTTCCATAGTCTCAAAATAACTGACAATTAAGAATGAATTTCAAATAAAACCTGTTTTTCAAATTCAACAAGATCCTTTGTGTTCAAATATAAGACGATTTTGTTCTTTTCAAGCTAAAAAAAGTTTGCACCTTGCAGTGAATACTTTGTTTCACTGATGGAGACGTAAATAAAAGCACATCCTGTGTCTTTACATTGACAATTTCTGTGGTATCACTGTGTATTTAGAAAAAACTGTTTGAATGCGGGGTGTGTATAAGTCCCTTCCCTCGGGGACTGCAGGCTGTGCAGGAAGTGATCTCGAGGCCTTGCAAACCATGAAGGATGCTCTGTGGAAGGGAGCAGTGGTAACCATGGCAGCCTGTGTTGGTGACAATTGTTGAACAGGGTCTTCTCTTAATGAACTCCCTCATAGAAGACAATGAATTTTTAAAGAGAAGTACTAAGACTGTGGCCGTATGAATTTATATATATATATATATTTATATATGTATACCTATACACACATATGTGTATGTGTTTGGATATGTATACACACACTCATGCGTGTGTGCATTTGTATATATGTACCCTGAAACTTTGTACCTTGTGAATAATATGTAAAATATTAAAACCTGACATATATGACAACAAGCTTTTCAAACTTCAACCAACAGAATTTGGTGTTGCAGAGGAAAAGTATTTAATTACTGACATTATTTTTGAATAGTGGAGTATGGAGATGGTAATGAAAACAGAACCAGTGTTTACTTGGTTTTATTCTTGTAATAAAAGTCTTCGTGGGCAATGCTCCCCAGTATTGCCTGCACGGGATGTGGGCTACTCCCCCTGCCCCACCTGTGGGGCCCACTGCCCCATTCTAAATTCCTTTGCCCCGAAGAAGACATACAGATGGCTAACAAACACATGAAAAGATGCTCAACATCCCTCATTATCAGACAAATGCAAAGCAAAACCGCAATGAAGTACCATCTCAGGCCAGTCAGGATGGCTGCTATCCAAACATCTACAAGCAACAAATGCAGAAGAGGGTGTGGAGAGAAGGGAACCCTCTTACACTGTTGGTGCGAATGCAAACTAGTACAGCCACTATGGAGCACAGTGTGGAGATTCCTTACAAAACTGGCACTAGAACTGCCATATGACCCAGCCATCCCACTGCTGGGCATACACACCGAGGAAACCAGAATTGAAAGAGACATGTGGACTCGAATGATCATCACAGCACTGTTTACGATAGGCAGGACATGGAAGCAACCTAGATGTCCATCAGCAGACGAATGGACGAGAAAGCAGTGGAACATATACACAATGGAATATTACTCAGCCATGCAAAAAATACACTTGACTCAGTTCTAATGAGGAGGATGAAACTGGAGCCTATTATACAGAGGGAAATAAGTCAGAAAGAAAAACACCAATCCACTCTACTAAGGCATATATATGGAATGTAGAAAGATGGTAATGATAACCCTGTATGCGAGACTGCAAAAGAGACACAGACGCACAGAAGAGTCTTTTGGACTCTGCAGGAGAAGGCGAGCGTGGGATGCTCTGAGAGAGTCGTGTTGAAACATGTATATTATCGTATGTGAATCAGATCATCAGTCCAGGCTCCATGCATGAGACAGGGTGCTCGGGGCTGGTGCACTGGGATGGCCCAGAGGGATGGGACGGGGAGGGAGGTGGGAGGGGGGATTCAGGATGGGGAACACATGTACACCCGAGGCGGATTCATGCCAAGTATGGCAAAAACCATTGCAGCACTGTCAAGTAATCAGCCTCCGATTAAAATAAATAAATTTTAAAAAACAAACTAACTTCCTTTGGTAAAACGGGCCTGATCAATGTTGGCTTTGTGACTTCCAAAAACACCATTATTTCGTTCCTTGCTTCCCTCCTTCCTCCCCCTTCTGTCTTTCCTTTTCTTTCTTATTATACAATTGAGAAAGTTTGCTTTCCATTGATAGTTATTAGAGTACTGGCTCTATTCACCATGTTGTACAATACATCCTTGAGCTCCTCTGACACCTAACACGGTGTGCCTCCCACTCTGCCACCTCTGTTGCCCCTCCCTCTTGCCCTCCCCTCTGGTAACCAGTAGATTGATCTCTGTATCTGTGAGCCTCCATTTTTGTTACATTCTCTATTTTGTGGTGTTTTCAGATTCTATAAGTGCTATCGTACAGTATTTGTCTATCTCTGTCTGAGTTTTTTTACTTAATAGTGTACCTTCCATGTTGCTGCAAATGTCCAGATTCCATTCTTTTTATGGGGCAACTTCCCTCTATGCCTTTTTAGCAAATGGCACTGCCACCGCACACGACACGGCTCCCCGGCTCAGTTTCCATCTCTGCCCTCACGCAGAGAAACACCAAGACCTCTTCCTCTTCTCCCATGGGATGTGTATCTTTGAAGCTGAGTCTGGAACCAGTTCTTCCCCCCGCCCCCCACTTTCTGGCAAACTGGACCTTCTGGTCCCATCTCCAACCCCACAGGACCCATCTCCCTCCCTCTTCACACATTTATCCCTGCCCTGCCCTCTCTGCCCCCACTCTCAGAGAACTCGGAGACAAACAGAATTTCACATCAGGTTGATTTTATGTGCATTCTTAATATATGCAGTTGGTATAATAGTCAACGTCGGTACCGTTGGCCAGTACTCAGCGGCAAGACCCTCGAAGATTTCTGAGGTCCCAAGCCATGACTTCCAGTCACTGGCTGCCCACGGGTCCCACTCGAATGACACGGGTCTCCACACTCTCTGGGACCTCCTCTGGTCCGTTCTGATGCAGCTCTTCCTTCACCAGGGAACACTGGCTACAGAGCTTTGAGCCTCCGATCTTTCTCAGGTTCCTTGTGGTGGGCGGTTTCTGAGAAGTTTTCTTGGGCAGCTTTGCCTGAAGGTGATTATTCCCTCTCGCACTTGCCCTGGCCACCTGGAGAAAACAAGAGAAGGGTAGAGAATGGCCTTGGTTTGGGGAAGAGGGTGAAGGTGGCCGGGAACGACAGCTTCAGGAGAAGGGGTGTGGGCAGAGAAGGGGTATGTGCCAGGCAAGGACAGGGGAGGGGGTCTTATGGGGTGGGGTCAATGGGCAAGAGGAGTTTGGGTGGGTTCAGCTCACCTTGACATTTGTTTTGGGCCTCAATTGAGAGGAGGTCTTCATCCTTTTGTCCCGGGGAACAGGAGGCAGGTGTTTCCTAACTACTCTGAGGCCTTGGGGCTTCCCAGTCCACTTAGTCATTTTGAGGCCTCCCAGTGGTCTGCTCCAGAGCCCCTGAGCACCCCTATATATACCCCTCCCCAGGGAGACACACCCTCATGCTTTATGAGGTCAGCAAGTCTCTTCCCCAGGCAAAGGTGGCCCTGGGTGAGCCTTGACATCACAAAGCCCCATCCTGACACCTCTAGCGGAGGATGGGGAGCAATTCAGATGTTTTGGTGGGAGAAATGAGGCATTTGTACTTCCCCTAAAGAGGAAGTACTCCCTGCCATCCTCATCTCTCTAAGTCAACTCCGATGGGTCACATGGCAGGGAGAGTGTGTCTCCCCCAAAATTTCCCTATTCTACCTATTTATGACTGTAAAAGAATAAAGGGATTTAAAAAAAAAAAATCTGCAACAAAAGTTTATTTTCTTTGTTCCATAGTCTCAAAATAACTGACAATTAAGAATGAATTTCAAATAAAACCTGTTTTTCAAATTCAACAAGATCCTTTGTGTTCAAATATAAGACGATTTTGTTCTTTTCAAGCTAAAAAAAGTTTGCACCTTGCAGTGAATACTTTGTTTCACTGATGGAGACGTAAATAAAAGCACATCCTGTGTCTTTACCTTGACAATTTCTGTGGTATCACTGTGTATTTAGAAAAAACTGTTTGAATGCGGGGTGTGTATTAGTCCCTTCCCTCGGGGACTGCAGGCTGTGCAGGAAGTGATCTCGAGGCCTTGCAAACCATGAAGGATGCTCTGTGGAAGGGAGCAGTGGTAACCATGGCAGCCTGTGTTGGTGACAATTGTTGAACAGGGTCTTCTCTTAATGAACTCCCTCATAGAAGACAATGAATTTTTAAAGAGAAGTACTAAGACTGTGGCCGTATGAATTTATATATATATATATATATATATTTATATATGTATACCTATACACACATATGTGTATGTGTTTGGATATGTATACACACACTCATGCGTGTGTGCATTTGTATATATGTACACTGAAACTTTGTACCTTGTGAATAATATGTAAAATATTAAAACCTGACATATATGACAACAAGGTTTTCAAACTTCAACCAACAGAATTTGGTGTTGCAGAGGAAAAGTATTTAATTACTGACATTATTTTTGAATAGTGGAGTATGGAGATGGTAATGAAAACAGAACCAGTGTTTACTTGGTTTTATTCTTGTAATAAAAGTCTTCGTGGGCAATGCTCCCCAGTATTGCCTGCACGGGATGTGGGCTACTCCCCCTGCCCCACCTGTGGGGCCCACTGCCCCATTCTAAATTCCTTTGCCCCGAAGAAGACATACAGATGGCTAACAAACACATGAAAAGATGCTCAACATCCCTCATTATCAGACAAATGCAAAGCAAAACCGCAATGAAGTACCATCTCAGGCCAGTCAGGATGGCTGCTATCCAAACATCTACAAGCAACAAATGCAGAAGAGGGTGTGGAGAGAAGGGAACCCTCTTACACTGTTGGTGCGAATGCAAACTAGTACAGCCACTATGGAGCACAGTGTGGAGATTCCTTACAAAACTGGCACTAGAACTGCCATATGACCCAGCCATCCCACTGCTGGGCATACACACCGAGGAAACCAGAATTGAAAGAGACATGTGGACTCGAATGATCATCACAGCACTGTTGACGATAGGCAGGACATGGAAGCAACCTAGATGTCCATCAGCAGACGAATGGACGAGAAAGCAGTGGAACATATACACAATGGAATATTACTCAGCCATGCAAAAGAATACACTTGACTCAGTTCTAATGAGGAGGATGAAACTGGAGCCTATTATACAGAGGGAAATAAGTCAGAAAGAAAAACACCAATCCACTCTACTAAGGCATATATATGGAATGTAGAAAGATGGTAATGATAACCCTGTATGCGAGACTGCAAAAGAGACACAGACGCACAGAAGAGTCTTTTGGACTCTGCGGGAGAAGGCGAGCGTGGGATGCTCTGAGAGAGTCGTGTTGAAACATGTATATTATCGTATGTGAATCAGATCATCAGTCCAGGCTCCATGCATGAGACAGGGTGCTCGGGGCTGGTGCACTGGGATGGCCCAGAGGGATGGGACGGGGAGGGAGGTGGGAGGGGGGATTCAGGATGGGGAACACATGTACACCCGAGGCGGATTCATGCCAAGTATGGCAAAAACCATTGCAGCACTGTCAAGTAATCAGCCTCCGATTAAAATAAATAAATTTTAAAAAACAAACTAACTTCCTTTGGTAAAACGGGCCTGATCAATGTTGGCTTTGTGACTTCCAAAAACACCATTATTTCGTTCCTTGCTTCCCTCCTTCCTCCCCCTTCTGTCTTTCCTTTTCTTTCTTATTATACAATTGAGAAAGTTTGCTTTCCATTGATAGTTATTAGAGTACTGGCTCTATTCACCATGTTGTACAATACATCCTTGAGCTCCTCTGACACCTAACGCGGTGTGCCTCCCACTCTGCCACCTCTGTTGCCCCTCCCTCTTACCCTCCCCTCTGGTAACCAGTAGATTGATCTCTGTATCTGTGAGCCTCCATTTTTGTTACATTCTCTATTTTGTGGTGTTTTCAGATTCTATAAGTGCTATCGTACAGTATTTGTCTATCTCTGTCTGAGTTTTTTTACTTAATAGTGTGCCTTCCATGTTGCTGCAAATGTCCAGATTCCATTCTTTTTATGGGGCAACTTCCCTCTATGCCTTTTTAGCAAATGGCACTGCCACCGCCCACGACACGGCTCCCCGGCTCAGTTTCCATCTCTGCCCTCACGCAGAGAAACACCAAGTCCTCTTCCTCTTCTCCCATGGGATGTGTATCTTTGAAGCTGAGTCTGGAACCAGTTCTTCCCCCCGCCCCCCACTTTCTGGCAAACTGGACCTTCTAGTCCCATCTCCAACCCCACAGGACCCATCTCCCTCCCTCTTCACACATTTATCCCTGCCCTGCCCTCTCTGCCCCCACTCTCAGAGAACTCGGAGACAAACAGAATTTCACATCAGGTTGATTTTATGTGCATTCTTAATGTATGCAGTTGGTATAATAGTCAACGTCGGTACCGTTGGCCAGTACTCAGCGGCAAGACCCTCGAAGATTTCTGAGGTCTCTAGCCATGCCTTCCAGTCACTGGCTGCCCACGGGTCCCACTCGAATGACACGGGTCTCCACACTCTCTGGGACCTCCTCTGGTCCGTTCTGATGCAGCTCTTCCTTCACCCGGGAACACTGGCTACAGAGCTTTGAGCCTCCGATCTTTCTCAGGTTCCTTGTGGTGGGCGGTTTCTGAGAAGTTTTCTTGGGCAGCTTTGCCTGAAGGTGATTATTCCCTCTCGCACTTGCCCTGGCCACCTGGAGAAAACAAGAGAAGGGTAGAGAATGGCCTTGGTTTGGGGAAGAGGGTGAAGGTGGCCGGGAACGACAGCTTCAGGAGAAGGGGTGTGGGCAGAGAAGGGGTATGTGCCAGGCAAGGACAGGGGAGGGGGTCTTATGGGGTGGGGTCAATGGGCAAGAGGAGTTTGGGTGGGTTCAGCTCACCTTGACATTTGTTTTGGGCCTCAATTGAGAGGAGGTCTTCATCCTTTTGTCCCGGGGAACAGGAGGCAGTTGTTGCCTAACTACTCTGAGGCCTTGGGGCTTCCCAGTCCACTTAGTCATTTTGAGGCCTCCCAGAGGTCTGCTCCAGAGCCCCTGAGCACCCCTATATATACCCCTCCCCAGGGAGACACACCCTCATGCTTTATGAGGTCAGCAAGTCTCTTCCCCAGGCAAAGGTGGCCCTGGGTGAGCCTTGACATCACAAAGCCCCATCCTGACACCTCTAGCGGAGGATGGGGAGCAATTCAGATGTTTTGGTGGGAGAAATGAGGCATTTGTACTTCCCCTAAAGAGGAAGTACTCCCTGCCATCCTCATCTCTCTAAGTCAACTCCGATGGGTCACATGGCAGGGAGAGTGTGTCTCCCCCAAAATTTCCCTATTCTACCTATTTATGACTGTAAAAGTATAAAGGGATTTAAAAAAAAAAATCTGCAACAAAAGTTTATTTTCTTTGTTCCATAGTCTCAAAATAACTGACAATTAAGAATGAATTTCAAATAAAACCTGTTTTTCAAATTCAACAAGATCCTTTGTGTTCAAATATAAGACGATTTTGTTCTTTTCAAGCTAAAAAAAGTTTGCACCTTGCAGTGAATACTTTGTTTCACTGATGGAGACGTAAATAAAAGCACATCCTGTGTCTTTACCTTGACAATTTCTGTGGTATCACTGTGTATTTAGAAAAAACTGTTTGAATGCGGGGTGTGTATTAGTCCCTTCCCTCGGGGACTGCAGGCTGTGCAGGAAGTGATCTCGAGGCCTTGCAAACCATGAAGGATGCTCTGTGGAAGGGAGCAGTGGTAACCATGGCAGCCTGTGTTGGTGACAATTGTTGAACAGGGTCTTCTCTTAATGAACTCCCTCATAGAAGACAATGAATTTTTAAAGAGAAGTACTAAGACTGTGGCCGTATGAATTTATATATATATATATATATATATATATTTATATATGTATACCTATACACACATATGTGTATGTGTTTGGATATGTATACACACACTCATGCGTGTGTGCATTTGTATATATGTACACTGAAACTTTGTACCTTGTGAATAATATGTAAAATATTAAAACCTGACATATATGACAACAAGGTTTTCAAACTTCAACCAACAGAATTTGGTGTTGCAGAGGAAAAGTATTTAATTACTGACATTATTTTTGAATAGTGGAGTATGGAGATGGTAATGAAAACAGAACCAGTGTTTACTTGGTTTTATTCTTGTAATAAAAGTCTTCGTGGGCAATGCTCCCCAGTATTGCCTGCACGGGATGTGGGCTACTCCCCCTGCCCCACCTGTGGGGCCCACTGCCCCATTCTAAATTCCTTTGCCCCGAAGAAGACATACAGATGGCTAACAAACACATGAAAAGATGCTCAACATCCCTCATTATCAGACAAATGCAAAGCAAAACCGCAATGAAGTACCATCTCAGGCCAGTCAGGATGGCTGCTATCCAAACATCTACAAGCAACAAATGCAGAAGAGGGTGTGGAGAGAAGGGAACCCTCTTACACTGTTGGTGCGAATGCAAACTAGTACAGCCACTATGGAGCACAGTGTGGAGATTCCTTACAAAACTGGCACTAGAACTGCCATATGACCCAGCCATCCCACTGCTGGGCATACACACCGAGGAAACCAGAATTGAAAGAGACATGTGGACTCGAATGATCATCACAGCACTGTTGACGATAGGCAGGACATGGAAGCAACCTAGATGTCCATCAGCAGACGAATGGACGAGAAAGCAGTGGAACATATACACAATGGAATATTACTCAGCCATGCAAAAGAATACACTTGACTCAGTTCTAATGAGGAGGATGAAACTGGAGCCTATTATACAGAGGGAAATAAGTCAGAAAGAAAAACACCAATCCACTCTACTAAGGCATATATATGGAATGTAGAAAGATGGTAATGATAACCCTGTATGCGAGACTGCAAAAGAGACACAGACGCACAGAAGAGTCTTTTGGACTCTGCGGGAGAAGGCGAGCGTGGGATGCTCTGAGAGAGTCGTGTTGAAACATGTATATTATCGTATGTGAATCAGATCATCAGTCCAGGCTCCATGCATGAGACAGGGTGCTCGGGGCTGGTGCACTGGGATGGCCCAGAGGGATGGGACGGGGAGGGAGGTGGGAGGGGGGATTCAGGATGGGGAACACATGTACACCCGAGGCGGATTCATGCCAAGTATGGCAAAAACCATTGCAGCACTGTCAAGTAATCAGCCTCCGATTAAAATAAATAAATTTTAAAAAACAAACTAACTTCCTTTGGTAAAACGGGCCTGATCAATGTTGGCTTTGTGACTTCCAAAAACACCATTATTTCGTTCCTTGCTTCCCTCCTTCCTCCCCCTTCTGTCTTTCCTTTTCTTTCTTATTATACAATTGAGAAAGTTTGCTTTCCATTGATAGTTATTAGAGTACTGGCTCTATTCACCATGT